>NC_059336.1:80021665-80199165 GCF_018350155.1 Leopardus geoffroyi
GACAGAACGTGAGCAGGGGAGGAGCAGAGAGAGAGGGAGACACAGAATCCGAAGCAGGCTCCAGGCTCTGAGCTGTCAGCACAGAGCCCGAAGCGGGGCTTGAACTCATGGACCGTGAGATCGTGACCTGAGCCGAAGTCGGACACTCAACTGACTGAGCCACTCAGGTGCCCCAGGGCTCATCATTTTATAATTGGGCCGTATCTACCTTGACCAGGAAGTTGTTACAGTATAAAATACATAGCAGTTGCAGTACAATGGTCAATCACCACAGATATATTTCATGGATCACTGTGCAAAGTTTTCTCAGTGTACAGAACAGCAGAAGTGTCTTTGTCCTTTGATTTCTAAGGAGAAATTGTTAAAAAAAAAAAAAGTCTCATCCCATGATTTTGAATGCTAGAGTGTTAGAGCTCCAATTTAGTTATACGAAGTAAGAAAATCAAGTCATACTCTAGGCAGTTAGCACATGAAGCCCAATTCACATGCTTTATCATCATCCTTTTTGTTCTCAACACAGCCCCAAACTGTTCTTTGTGAGACATTATTTCACATGTTTAATTCTTTCAGTTCTTTAAGCAGGCAGGAAGCTTAGAACAAGATTTCAGTATTTGGTTTAGATAAAATTTGTGATAGGAGCCCCTGGCTGGCTCAGTTGATGGAACATGCGACGCCTGATCTTGGGGTGGTGAGTTCAAGCCCCATGTTGGGTGTGGAGACTACTTAAAAAAATGTGTTAAACTGCTTGCAGATCCAAGCAACTACAGAACAAACCTCTGTGGCACACGGCCTTAGACAGAGTGGAGAAGGAATTTACTGCTACATGCTTAAATGAATTGTATAATTTTGTATACTGATACATATTCTTTCCAAAAGGTGACACCTCTCATTTAATGCTTTCTCTGAAAGTTTTCATAACAAAATTACGTATTTTAATACATAATTTGTTATGTTAGAATTCAAAGCTCAACTGGAAAATTGCTCAGGCAATTGAAATAAGTTCTTATTAACAATGACCTCTGATTGGTGAAGATTTTCAGTTCTATATCTGTAATGTTGAGAGAGAGCCAGAGCTTGTGTATAACCTGTGGCTATCAGGGTAAGACAGTTTCTCAGGAGAAAGGTACAAGGATTTTTCTTCTTCTTCTTCTTATGTAACAGTACATAAATATGGAATCTTTTCAAGTTTAGTATTAACGAAGATAAATTAAACCTTCTATTTGCAATGACTGGTTGGTAAAATGGATGTCTTTCATAAATGTACTAGTTACATGATATTTAGTACTTTAAATCATGCTTTGATGTATATTATCAGATAATTACAATAATATTTTGAGGTAAATGGTATAGTTGTTAAAATCCCTTATTAACAAATTAAAAGGTTGAGAGACAGAAAAAAATTGCTTCAGCTCACATGGGTAATTGGTAGCATAGGCAAGAAGAAAACAGTTACATTCCAGTTTGCTGTTCATTTTGGAACACCATATAGTCTTTGAAGTGTGGGATGTTAGAACTTTAGGAATATTAAATGTTTTACCGTTAGTGAATATTTTTGGGTAAACAGCTAGTTTATTGGACATAATGTATTTGGTAGCAAGAAAGGAATGGAGCTGATAATGGCTTTTCTGAAGTGAATGCAAAGGCTGTAGGGGTTTTTCTCTGACCTTGTATGATTTAAACTTCAACATCATCAGCTGTTTCCTGATGTTTTTTGTATATGTTATTCTCATTGTTTGGTGGTTTTGTATATACGCTGTCAGTCATCTCCACCCTGGTTCTCTTCTGAATTCAAGGTTGTTTTCAGAGGCAAATTAAGTTTGAGGTTTGCTTTCTATTTGGCACTTGGGATTAATAAACTTGACCTGCTGGTTGGTTATTGCTTCAACCCTGGATAACTTGTACTAGGATTTAAAAAAATAATACTTCTTTGTTTTATGAACCTTCTTTGTGCTTCTGGCAATAGTCCTTTCGCAGAAGCTTGTAGTAGTAATATGATTGTTTACTCAGGTGGGTGTAGACAAGAAGTTTATGCTCTACTTTGCCCTCAAGTACATGTATTTATGCCTATTGTTGAGGAAGAAAGGTTTTCCTTTACTCTCCAAGGTTCTTTTGGGTGGTCTAAGAATTAAATTGACATCACATAGATTAACAAGAGAAAAATCAAATTTAATTTAAACTTACATAATGGTGTGTCATAAGAAAATGAATCCCACAGGCAGTCAAGCAAATGAGGCTTATATGGGATCTATAACTAAGGAGAAAAGTGTAGAGGTCAGGGAATTCAGAGGGAAGGAGATAATTCACAGAAAGATGAAAAAGATTAACTGTTTGGTAAACAAATGTTTGCTGGGCCATACAAAAACAGTGGACACAGAGAGGAATTTTAACTAACAGACTGCTAAATTCTTCCCTGTCTCCCACACCTCGTTCATATTATGCTGTAGTTGTCCATGGAGATAGCTCCCTTCCTGAAAGAGGTCCTCTAGCTAAATAGGTTTAGGCAGTTAGGGGGAAGGTTAAAGCTTGCTTCTTCCCAGGCCTTCTATTTCTTAAAAATAATTAGCTTAAAATAATCCACATGCCAAAGAGACACATTTTAAGGTGGTAACTTTTACTCCCCTACACTGTAAGTGTTGTTGCTTCTGCTTTTGATGTCAGTCCATCAACTGTGTATGCTCTTCACCATTTTGCTCAAAAACCTTGAACTAATCCTTTACTTTTGTCACCTCTTCTGCCATTTTCCTGTTCTAGAGTCTTCCGCTGCTTCGAAAAGGCTTATTGGCTGACTTTTCTTGGCATGTCCTCCCCTTCTCCCCTACTTTGCCCCATTTATAATAGAATAGCTTATAAGGTGCCTTCAATATAGTTAAATTTTATTTGAAGAAAGGTATCTATATTTAACTTCGGAAAAAAATAGCTAGTTTTCATGTCACGATCGTAAATGAAGTGATAGTATTGCTAAAGAAATAAAATATTTCTCCCTTCATATCGTATCATATGGGAATAGTTCAACAATTGGTAAACCTTGTGTGCCCATGGTCTTTGGGTGTTGCAATTGGGATATAACGTTTACTTCCATCAATATATATTTTGTGACTTTAAAGATCTTAGATATGATAGCATGACAGGTGTTATTTTATTAGTGATTAGTCTTATTCATGTTTGGATTAGAATGTAACTTTATAGATTTCCCATAGGGAATAAGAGAGGTGACTTTGACGGTGGTATTATTACCATGTGTTCTTTGGGGTTATGATGATCCCTGGAAGTGCCTCCAAGTCCCTCGTGGATGAGGAAGGTAGAGCTTGGGTATACAGGGCTCTGGCCCAAATATCCACTTCATTTGGAACAACTACAATTGTATCTATGAATTAGTGGTGTTCCACAAAATATTTAGTTTGAGAGAGGATTCTGGGGCTAAAATTTGAAACCACTAGATTTGTAGAAAGACCTAGGAATTAGGAAACCTAGGATCCATTTCTGACTATCCCATTAACTAGTTTGTAGTGTAGGCAAATCATTTAACATATTTTTCTCAGTTTTTCATATAGAAAATAAAATTCTTTGTACCTCATAGAGTTGTTTTTAGATAATGGTTTTAAAAATTGAATACAAAATCTTAAATATGGAGAACAAACAGAGAGTTACTGGAGGGGTTGTGTGTTGGGGGGGGGGGATGGGCTAAATGGGTAAGGGGCATTAGGGAATCTACTCCTGAAATCATTGTTGCACTGTATGCTAACTAACTTCGATATAAACTTAAAAAATAAAATAAAATAAGTTGAATACAAAAAATGTAATAAAAATGCTGTCAATAATAGCAGCAATTCCCAAGAACTGAGAAATCTGAAATGGTTTTGAATTTTGTTATAGAATTTATAATAATGACTATGGGTTTTCTTTTTCCAATTTTCTGTAATCTAGGGCATTGTTATTATTTTTAAAAATAAAGAAATAAATTTGTTGGGGCACCTGGGTGGCCCAGTCATTTTAGTGTCTCACTTTGATCCTAGCTCAGGTCGTGATCTTACAGTTTGTGAGTTTAAGCCCCTCATCAGGCTCAGTGCTGATGGCTTGGAGCCTTCTTGGGATTCTGTCTTTCCCTCTCTCTCTCTGCCCCTCCGCTGCTTGTGGTTTTTTCTCTCTCGAAATATTTTTTTTTTTTCAACATTTATTTATTTTTGGGGGGACAGAGAGAGACAGAGCATGAATGGGGGAGGGGCAGAGAGAGAGGGAGACACAGAATCGAAAACAGGCTCCAGGCTCTGAGCCATCAGCCCAGAGCCTGACGCGGGGCTCGAACTCACGGACCGCGAGATCGTGACCTGGCTGAAGTCGGACGCTTAACCGACTGCGCCACCCAGGCGCCCCTTCTCTCTCGAAATAAATAAATTTTTTTAAAAAACTTAAAAAATAAGATTTGTTTGCAGCCTTCCTTACCATTTGCTGTCTAATGGAAGATAATGACTATTTTAAAACATACTCATACAACACACAGATGTGTATGTGTATATTTTGAAATTTTTATATTGATTTTCTATCAGTTTCTATGAACATAAGTAGATAAATAAAGTTTAGCTTGGGGAAAACTTTCACCTTTCCCTACATTTCAAGAGAAATCAAATCAAGTCCAGGATGTTTGCATTCATTTCCAGTCCTTGAAAGGCTAGAAAATTTACCTGAAATTGTATTAGCACATTTCTGAATCTGTTGTTAAGTAACTCTGCTTAGTTGGGTTGGATGCCATTCCTTTTCTTTCTTCTTTCCTTCAAGCAGATAATTTGAGCTTCTTTAGGAAACCATCCCTAGCCTGGATATTTATTTAAATCCTACAGCTTGTGAAATCACTGGGACAAGCATAAAGACAGATCCTATTCAGAAAAGGCCCAGTAATTGTGTCCTAGCCTTAAAGAGAACAAGCCTTTGTTCTTCTCTTTCATGTAGTAGAGTATTAGAATGGCCTCTCTTTAAGGGGTTGATTAGCCAGCTTGATTCAGAGAGGAAGTAAGAATAATACTCTAGGGTGGTGCTGGCTGACTTGTTAGCCCTTACACAGTATATGCTTATTAAATATCGAGGAAGTAAGCTGCTCCTTGCGTTGCATCACCAGAGTTGGACAGCCCAAGTTACAATTTTGAGCACAGCTACCCAGTTTCTGGTGGTAGTTATGGTCATAGAGGAAAGCAGTCCTATCTGACAGAGGAATATATCTATCTGCCCATGTTAAACGTGAGATGTGCCAGAAAAGTAGTATTTCCTGTCTTCTGGAAGTCAACAAAATTAAATATCTGAAAAAAAATTTTTTTCTGTATCTAAAACCCTTTCTATTGAACCAAAAAAAAAAAAACAAAAAAACAAAAAAACTTAGAACCAGGAATTCCATAGGAATTAAGGAACTTTTAACTGGTCAGTTCTTTGTAGTTTTATTGGCACAGTGACATATAGTTTTATTGACCAAAAGTCCTCCTGGGAGAAATTTAGCAATTCTATAATAATTTCAACAATAGCCATTTGTTGAGTACCTCCTATGTGCCACTTCTTAAAATGGTATTTTAAGGGGCGCCTGGGTGGCTCAGTCGGTTGACTTCGGCTCAGGTCGTGATCTCAAGGTTCGTGGGTTTGAGCCCCGCATCAGGCTCTGTGCTGACCGCTGGCTCAGAGCCTGCAGCCTGCTTCGGATTCTGTGTCTCCTTCTCTCTCTGCCCCTCCGCCACTCACACTTTGTCTCACTCTGTTTCTCAAAAATAAATAAACATATAAAAAAATTTTTTAATAGTATTTTAAGGTACATAACTGAGGAATGATGTTCAGGGACGTTAAAACTGTACTCAAGGTCGTTCAACTCAAGAGAGTTAGAGGGTTGAACACAATGGCCCCTAGATGTACAACTCATTTTCTTTCCCTAATCATGCTCTCTCTCACTGAAGAATCATTTATGAAATACATCTCTTACTTTTCAGAGTATAGTTTCTCTTTAAAACAATTTTTGTCAGGTGAATCCTACTTTGCTTTTATTTTTCACAGTGAAATTAGACATAATATACCTAAAAATTAAAATCTAAAAGACTGAATTAAAATATTTCAAGAAGAAAGTTAAGGTTGGAATCCTTGGAATTTTATATGCCCAGCATTGATTTACCTTGCTGAGAATTTTAGTACTTCCCTGTGAGCCTGTTTCTTGTTTGTGTTGTGTTCTTTAGTACGAGATTTTTCCTTGGCCGTTGATCACCATCTTCCTTTCTACACTGCTCTAGTTACTACCCCTAAGAAATTATGGGGATCTTCTTGTTCCACACTGTGGTTGTCTTTCCTGGGCGGATGGGGGCCCTCAGATGTTGGGCATCCCGATTGGGTTGGGGTTCCTTGGTGTTGCTGGTAAAAGAATTCACCTGAGGCAGAATAAAGGAGTTAGAAGTGTATTGAATACAACCTCGAGGGAGCTGTGGGTAGGCAGGACAGCAAAGGAGAGGCGGTATGGCAATGTATAGAATTTAATTTTTTTTTGGTAATTGTGCCTGATTGTAAATAGCCCATTGGTTAGTGAGGGCCTATGGATATTTGAGGTGGGTCATCTGATGATGGGCCTGTCTGTATTCAACCTGGGGGTCACTGTGGGCCCTTTTTACATTCCATTGCTCAAGCCTGTTACCTAGAAGCAGCCTCTACACGCACCACCGAAAACTTTGCTTTTGCTGCAGACATCCATGGCTCACGTAGTGATGCAGTATTACATTTAGTCAGTAGGTGCCATCATCTAACATATGATTTGCTTCACCTGAAACTTCTTTTACTTATGGCTTTAGTTTATTTTAAATGAATCCGTTTCTATTCTCTGGATCAAACATTTTGGGTCTCTGATTTGTTTATAATGAAAAACGCTTCTAGTTTTCTTTGCTTGATAAATTATATTTGTAAAATTGATGTGTGCCTGTTTATTAATACAAGGAGTTGAGTAATACTGAGCTGTTTTTGTGTATTTCATATGTGGGCACTGGGGTAATGGTGCCACTGGTAAAAACAACCCTTTGATGAAGGTGAGATACTAGGCCAGTCAATGCTTTTATAGTCTGAAGGTATTTACGAGAAATTGAAATACCTCAGTTTATTTATTGTTATTAAATGTTTATTTATTTTGGTAGAGAGAGAGAGAGAACATGCGTGGGAGATGGGGAGGAGAGAGAGAGAGAGAGAGAGAGAGAGAGAGAGAGAGAGAGAGATGGAATGAGAATGAATCCCAAGCAGGCTCCGCTGCCAGCACAGAGCCCTGACATGGGGCTTGATCTCACGAACCATGAGATCATGACCTGAGCTAAAAATCAAGAGTCTGACACTTAACTGACTGAGCTACCCAGCCTTCCCTACCTCATTTTATTTTTAAGACCAAACAATACTCCAAACCTATTTTACTTTGAAGATTTAGACACTTGAGAAGATTGTCAGGTATCCTCTAACTTTGGAATAAGGAACACTGAGTGTTCAGTCTTTCACGTACTAAACACACACATTTTTAATCAAAGGGGTAAAGCCCTGTCATCCATCATCTCGAGGTTTGCCTATGAGTCAAGAGCCTTTGGGAATACTAGCTAAGCCAGTGACACTGGTTATAACTTTAGGCAAAGGGAATAGTTTATATCTTGGCCATTTGGATATTAAATAAGAATAGCAACTACTGTTCACTGAAGATGCCTCTACTTAATAATGGCTCAGTAATCTAAGGGTGGTGTCTCATTAAATTCTCAGACTTGAGTTCACTGCCTTATTTCATATTTCTTTGTTAGCTGTCCCCTCTATATTTTAGAACCAAATCTCTTTGAAGTCAGTTTTCAATTCCATAATGATAGGAAAGGTTTTTAGATTTTGTTGTTTTTGTTATTATGTGGTATCTCATATGCTGAAAGTATGTCCCTTTTCCCCTGTCCTTACCTCTAAATTTAAGTTAACTTGAACTTTATTTCTGGAAGTTAGGTCCAACTAAGACTACCTGCCAAATGATTAGAGAAGTAGCAGAATAAACTTTTCTGTATTGTTCTGCATCTAGCTCAAGCTATTATTCAGGATGTTCTAGAGTTTGAAACACAATGAAACTGAAAGATGGCAAATTGGTGTAAGAGAGAAAGTGAAGGAATACTGTTCTTTTTCATGTGAACAACAAGGAAGAAGTGTAGGTGCTTACCCTGGGAAACTTAACCTAATGAATTCTTTTTTTTTTTTTTAATTTTAAAAATAACAGACTTTATTGTCCAGCAATGAAAGTATTCAGAGATGTATTTTTCTACATAACTTATTCTGAGGTCATCAGTGTTAAATAAAATATTAATTTTTGTCATCTGCTTCATTTCATGTCTTCTTGACCAGTTCTTCATTTTTCCTTACAATTGCATGCCTTTGAGGCAACGAAAAAACATTTTTTTAAATGTTTATTTATTTATTTTTGAGAGAGAGAGAGAGAGCATGAGTGGGGAAGGGGCAGAGAGAGAGGGAGACAGAGAATCCCAGGCAGGCTCCAAGCTGTCAGCACAGAGCCTGACTCGGGGCTCAAACCCACGATCCATGAGATCATGACCTGAGCCGAAACCAAGAGTTGGATGCTCAACTGACTGAACCACCCAGGTGCACCTTGAGGCAATGAAAAATTTTTGACCGCCATAGTTATGGACTTGAACATTCATCTGTAGCTGTGTGTTGGCTCGTTACATGTAGTTGTGTTCTTATTAGTTTTATCACAGCCAACGTGTATGAGGTGTGTTTCTGGAAAATGTCATGACCACCTTCATTCATCTTCACCTCATAGGCTCTGTTGCACTTTAAAGAGCTGGGTGACTGGCCGGGCAGGTGCTGCTGCCCAACCTGCATGGCTGATGGTGCTTCACATGCCCTCCTCCTTCAGTGATGCCTGATTTAAGCCCTAATTAAGTCTTTTTCATCCTTCATATCTCAGATGTCCCTTGATTATGGAGATTTTTCCTTGACTTCCCTGTCTGGGTTAGTTACTTTTGCACTAATTTCCATAGCTCCTCCCTTTCCCTTTTATAATGCCTATCTCATTTGTAGTTGCTTGTTTAGTTTGTCTCTCACCAGACTTTAAGGGCCACAAAAGTAGGAATTATGCTTTTCTATTCCTTGTAAAATCACAGGTACTTATGGCATCATCAGACATAGTGATGCCAAATATAAACTTGTATTAGTGCACAAAAGAATGGCCAAATGTTATGAGCGGCAAATAATTCTGGGTAAGGACTTGTCTAACTCATTCTCCCCAGAATTTTAGTTCCCTACATGAAGAACTACCCACCAGAATCTTTGAACTATAGTTGACCTTTGAACAACGCTGAGGTTAGGAGCTCCAACCCCTGCCACATACAGTTGATTATCCATGTATAACTTCTGACTCCCTAAAAACGTAATTACTAATAGCCTACTATTGACTGGAAGCCTTACCGATAACATAGTCAGTTAACACATATTTTGTTACATGTATTATATACTGTATTCTTATAATAAAATAACCCGGAGAAAAGAAAGTGTTATTAAGAGATTCATAAGGTAGAGGAAATACATTTATAGTACCATATGCATATTTATTGAAAACATTCTGCATATAAGTGGACATTTGTAGTTCAAACCCATCTTGTTCGAGGTTGGTCAACTGTACTTTGCCTAAGGGAGATTGAGAGAAGCACCTTAAGGATGAATATGGAGTAAGTTAGATGTTTTAAGGAAAGTCCTATATAATTTTCCAATATAAGGATGGTAACTTACTTTTAATAACAACAGGTGCATTTTTTCCCCTAAATTTATTGTGATGGGCTTTTTGGGTATGTGTATTTTATTTTTCTACTTCTTTCTGGTTAGGCTCTACATCAATTTTTTTCTTGGGTACTCATTTCAACTTATGATTTTTGTCTGAGCATTCATTGGTTTGATTTATAAAAGGGATTACAGATTTATAGGTTTTCTGCATAGTAACTAACAGAGTGTGTGTACATTTGTGGGTGGGTAGAGCCTGAAAGATGGGAAAGAAAAAAAATACTTATTTAAATAACTTTAAACCTTATCTTAAAAAAATTTTTGTTGGGGCGCCTGGGTGGTGCAGTCGGTTAAGCGTCCGACTTCAGCCAGGTCACGATCTCGCGGTCCGTGAGTTCGAGCCCCGCGTCGGGCTCTGGGCTGATGGCTCAGAGCCTGGAGTCTGTTTCCGATTCTGTGTCTCCCTCTCTCTCTGCCCCTCCCCCGTTCATGCTCTGTCTCTCTCTGTCCCAAAAAAATAAATAAACGTTGAAAAAAAAAATTAAAAAAAAAAATTTTTTTTGTTATGTTTATTCATTTTTGAGAGACAGAGTGCAAGCAGGAGAGGGGCAGAGAGAGGGAAACACAGAATCCGAAGCAGGCTCCAGCCTCTGAGCTGTCAGCATAGACAGCTGGAACTCACAATCTGCAGGTGGGGCTTGAACTCACGAACTGTGAGATCATGACCTCATCATGACATGTCGGACGCTCAACTGACTGAGCCATCCAGGCACCCCTGACTTTAAACCATATCTGAAATAATAAGTGTTATTGTTCACAATCGCCCTGTATCACTCATTGGGACATTTAGGAATATTTGTTACGTCATTTCAAGAATATTTTTGTTTTTCTAGAGGGAGGGAGCATCAAAACATTTTCTGCAGAAAAACCATGATCCTCAAGTAGTAAGGTTTTGTTTTTTTGCTATTTTTATGGCCTTCCTGTTGCTAACTTCCAGGTGTCCCTTCTGTCTTTTGGCTGCTCTTTTGTTTGTATTAAATATACCAATAATTGAATTCTAAAACTCTTGTCAATTTTGGTAGCAAATTTGTAATATTTATTCTTTTCCTTCATTATGATTAATCACAATTAATCAAGACTAGATTTTAATTTGTAGATTTACTTGAATTTGTGGCTTGTGTAACAGAGCTTCATTCTCCAATTAGTCTTTGTAATAATAGGTAGAAGATGCCATTTTGAAGGGAGAAGTCTTTATCTTATTTCTGGTAACCTTCTAATCCACACCCTGGTTAATCTCTTGCTTTTGCTTTATGTTGATTTCAATTTTTTGTTTTGATCCTTTTTACTGATTTCTTTGGTGGCCTCATTTTTAAAAAGTACCAATTTGGGGTACCTGTCTGGCTCAGTTGGTGGAGCATATGACTCTTGATCTGGGGTTGTTGACTTCGAGCCCCATGTTGGGTGGTTAAAATAAACTCTTTAAAAAAGTAAAAAATAAAAAATAAATGAAAAGTACCAATTTAAATTGGAAATTAGGCACAGAATTTAGAAACGGAAAAGTAGCTTTTTTGTATATTTTGTTTGCATAGTGTGAATTCCAAAGTGCTTGCTGATTTTAAGTGTATTCTTGACATCTTTGTGAAATAGATTTTATTTTTTTTAAATGTTTATTTATTTATTTTTGAGAGAAGGAGAGAGAGCAAGCAGGGGATGGGCAGAGAGAGAGGGACAAGATGGCTCTGTACTGTGAGCACAGAGCCCAATATAGGGCCCGAACTCATGAACTGTGAGATGGTGACCTGAGGTGAAATCAAGAGTTGGACGCTTAACTGACTGAACCACCTAGGCACACCACGAAATAGATTTTAAAGGACTGGAATTATTCTGTTTCTTTTTCTACATTCTTTTTTTTTTTTTAAGGGTAAACCAAGCATTATGATATAGCAGCTAGTGTCAAAGAAAAGTGAAAAGACGTGACAGAATAGGACTTTAGGGACCAGAGTTCCTTTCCTTCTCCTATTATCTACCAAAGAAACAGTCTGGTAAGAATGTGCTTCTGCTCATTTGTATGTAGGACCTCCAAGGAACAGGCTCCTAACCATGAGAAGAATGACCTATTTTCTTCTGTATAAACTATTAGAGGCCTCTATCCCTACATTCATGTTGATTTGATTTGTCAGATATTGGAGAACTGGGATTATTAGGTATTGTTTTTATAGAAGAAGAAATTGAGTCCTAGATAAGTCATATAATTTCATTCTATTCAGCTATCCTTTAGCAAGTGCTAAATATGTAGCTAATCTGTGCTGTACAGATGCACCACACAGAATTTGGCTGGATGAGGAGATTAGATAGGCACTGGGTATGCAATTCTGACCAGTAAAGTTTATGATCACATGACTCAAAGGACCACAGACAAAAATACTACACAACTCAGTAAAGGGAAATGAAGCTATCAAGAAAAAAGAACATGAACTGGTGACTTGAGCTGGACTGTCAAAGAGGGTAGGATTTTCCAGAGCCCCTTGTCTCCTAATGGAACCAGGGTTTGTTATCCATTGTGATATTCCTTGTATGCCATCACTTTGTGCCTGAAAATAAAAATTATTGTAGAACTCACCATGAAACAGTTATTGAAGAAGTTAAGCAAAGAGAAAGAGCTTGTGAGTCCTTACATCTGTTCTGTTGGCTTGATCCCCCAAACACCATTCCTTTTCTTTGCATAGAAGCTTAACAACCTAATTCAAAGAATTTAACCAGATTGCAGGTTTGAGGAAAGAAATTTTGATGATTACTTTTCTTCTGTCTCTTCAATTCATGATTTACAAAGCTTTCATGTTTTTCAAATGTTTAGCTCACGGTAGTAGCTCCAATACTAGAGTAGGTAATTAGGTGAACTAATACATGACTTACAAAGATAGGACTAGGCAAGTAAAATTTTTGTGAAGCAAATAGTGTTTGGTGTCTCTGTGTTATCTTTGGATGCAGATTAAATGTGTTGCTCCTACCACCACCCTCAACTGTGGAAATAAAACAGAGTTCCTTGCTTGAGGTAGACATTAAGAAACGTTCATTCCATTTTACTGGACACTAGAAAGTATTCAGGGAAGTTAAAAATACATAGTGCCTACTCCCAAGTTCTTTATAATCTGTTTGGAAAGACAAAAATGAAGAACCTAACCTAAGGCTATATATTGCTAGTACTTTACAGTTTATAAGCATTTTTGTCACATACTCTATTTTGTTAGATTCTCAGAATCACCGTACCAGTTGACAGTTGACAGACTAGAAGCTACACGATTTAAGTCAATTTGGATAAGAAACTAAATTACTTGATGTTGAAAGAAACTACAAGAACTACAGTTACTTGATGTTGACCTTAAAAATAAAACAGCCACAGGGCACCTGGGTGGCTCAGTCAGTTGAGTGTCCAACTTCTGCTTAGATCATGATCTCACAGCTCATGGGATCGAGCCCAGCACCAGGCTCTGTGCTGACAGCTTGGAGCCTGAAGCCTGCTTCAGATTCTGACTCTGTCTCTGTCTCTCTCTCTGCCCCTCCCCTGCTCGCACACAGTCTCCCTCTCTCAAATATAAATAAACATTTAAAAAAATAAATAAATAAAACAGCTACTATTTATTTATTTGGGAATAAAAATTTTATTTGGCAAACCATAGGCAAGTTCTGAGAACCAAGAAGAATTCTCTCTCATAGAGGACAGGAGGGAGTTGGGAGGAGCTGTTTACAAACAGAAAGTCTACTGGAGTAAACTGGAAGTTTGAACTGTGGTTGCTTTTCATTGGCTGAGTTGTGATAGTCTCTCATTGGCTAGGCTGTTGCTTGGCAAAGAGAAAATCTTCCTCCTGCTGTGGTAGGAAATCATAGGCTTCTTCCTGTTGGTAATGAAAGGTAATGTCTCTTCCTGTTGGGGTCTGCAATCGAGGGTGAGTGGTAAGGCTTGAGAGCTCCTTCTTTTGACCTCCTGACTCCATTTTAAATGAGAATTCCTTGGGGTGTCTGGGTGGCTCAGTCAATTAAGTGTCCAACTTCGGCTCAGGTCATGGTCTCATGGTTTGTGAGTTTGAGCCCCATGTCAGGCTCTGTGCTGACAGCTTGGAGCCTGGTGCCTGCTTGGGATTCTATGTGTCTCTCTCTCTGCCCTTCCCCCCCACCCCTCAAATAAAGTAAACATTAAAAAAATGTTTTTTTAATGAGATTTCCTTTACTCACTTACACATAGAATTACTACATTTTATAGTATGGACAATAAATATTAGTGGGCATGCAGGAATGAGAGAAACCGTTGTCTATCAGTAGATCTTATTTTATTTTTAATTATTATTATTATTTTTTTAATTTTTAATTTTATATTTTTTTAAGTAGGCTTCACACCCAGTGCTGGGCCTAAACTCACAACCCTGAGATTAAGATTGAGCTGAGATGAAAAGTCAGATGCTTAAGCGACTGAGCCACAAAGGTGTCCCTTATCAGTAGATTTTAGGAGGTTCACAAACTCCCTGAAATTATGTGGCCAAGTTTGTGTGTAAGTGCATTTTCCTAGGAAGAGGATTCATCAGATTTTTTTTCTTTTCTTTTTCCTTCAGTTGATGTGTAATAGCCATTTATTTAATCAGATTTTGAAAGTAAGTCCGTGTCTCCAAGAAAGAGTTTTAAAACTACTTGTCTAGATTATTTGAAGAACACTGAAGAGAGTGAGGCCTTGATATGGTAGCTGAACAATAAGGCAAACAAAGAGAGCATCTACCCAAAAAGATGACAGCACCTAAAATTTCTTCTTTCTTCTTTACATAGTAGTTCCCTGAGTTCTGAGATCTTCAGCACAGATTCCTGATGGGGTTTACCTTCTTTCTGATGCTAATTTTCCATGGCATTGTTCCTGCTTCCCTTTGCTATCCCCCTTTTTCCAAGAGTCATAATTGGTTTGGAAAAGAGAGGTTACATCATAGGTCTTAATAATTAATTTTTAGATAATTACTTACCTAGTATAATTTTTTTCTAGTTAAAGTGAGAAATATAGTTAAGAAATGATAACGCATATAGTAGCAATCATGGTAGTTTAACCTGAAAATTGAATAGTTAATTAATTACCCAATTAATGAAAGTTAATCGCTTTCATTATCAACAGGAAGGGTATAGTATCCACATGTTTTAGCTCATTTAACAAATATTGTCGAACACTATCATAGCCCAGAAACTGCTACAAATACAATAGCCAGGAGAAACAGACTTGACCCTTATTCACATGGAGCTTTCAAAACAAATTCCACAAATATGTCTATAATTTATAAACTCGGTTATACTCTTCAGTGTCTTTTTGGGAAAATGCCTAATAAGATCATTGACCTGTAATGATAGGACCCCTTTCTGATAGTTGTTCTTTTCCTAGATCCGTGGTTCTCCTCGGGGCTTGCAGCAGACGGGTTGCCCCCAGAGCGTACTTAGCAATGTCAGGGAATCATTTTTGGTTGTCCCAGCTGGGGAGATGCTACTGACATCTAGTAGGAAGAGACCAGGGATGATGTTAAACTTCCCATGATACACAGGAATTCCCTCCATAATAAGGGATTATCCAGCCCAAAGTGTCAATAGTGCTGAGATGAAGAAACCCTGTCCCGAACGGACATTTCAAAGTAAATTAACAGGGGTGCCTTGGTGACTCAGTCAGTTAAGCGTCCAACTCTTGATTTCTGCTCACGTCATGATCTCACAGTTTGTGAGTTCGAGCCTCGTGTCAGGCTCCCTGCTGACAGTACTGAGCTTGCTTGGGATTCTCTGTCTTCCTCTCTCTCTCTTTCTCTTTGCCCCTCCCCTGCTCACTCTCGATCTCTCTCAAAATAAATAAACATTAAAAAAAAAAAATTAAATGAACAATCAAAGTTGCTGAAATGCCTTAATAAGAAAGAGGCAGGGCTTCCTCAGGCATTTTAGTACTGCAATATCGTGCTACCCTAAACACCCTCTAGTGTTTCCTCATTAAAGGGTTTCAGCCTTTATTAAAAGACCCTCTGATATGCCCATACTCTGCTTTTGGTTTATCTCATTGTATGTGGTTAATGTAATAGGGGATAATGGCTTGGATTTGAAGTTTGGAACTATGGTTTCCATTAAAAACATTACCCAGGGCGCCTGGGTGGCTCAGTGGATTAAGCGTCCAACTTTGACTCAGGTCATGATCTCACTATTTGTGAGTTTGAGCCCTGTATCAGGCTCTCTGCTGGCAGCACAGATCTGCTTTGGATCTTCTGTCCCCCCTCTCTACTCTTCCCCTGCTCGCACGCACTCGTCCCCCTCTCTATCCTTCCCCTGTTCGCACGCACTCTCTCTCAAAAATAAACATTAAAAAAAATATTCAAAATGTAGCAGTATGATTAATATATTCCTATTGTTGTGATCTTTTATTGTCAATATTTCCTGAATTGCATGAATATATCTAACAGGTAAATCCAAAAACATCTTCATTGTAGACTAACGTATAGGAAGGACTTAGAAGGGAATCAACATAGGTGTTTATTCTTAAATGAATACTCTGTAACAGTGCTTCATGTGCATATGAACACTTAGAAATCATATTAAAATGTAGGCTCGGTACATCTGAGGTGAGGTCTGAGATTCTGTATTTCTATCAAGCTTTTGGGTGGCTTGATGAAGTCATCTAGCCAAGGCTAGATGAAGCATTAGATCATAGCACAAAATAAGTATGCTTGAAGTGTCACTATTCTCCCAACAGAGAGGAAGATTAATTTTTAAAAGGCTTTTTACTGCTTTCAAGTTATTCTTAGTTTCACTATTCAGTTATAAAAATGATAAAACTAATGTTGGAGAAAATTTGAAACACAGAAAAAAGAGAAATCTCTAGTACTGATTTCCACCACCCCAGTGAAGTTGCTAGTATTTTGTTTATTTTCTTTCAGTTACTTTATCCTAAGAGTTTTAAAAAGTGTATTCTTAAACCTAATGTATGCATTGTACATATTTATGTCTTTTATTGAAAAAAAGGCAGGAAAACATTTTTTCTCACTAACCCTCTCTCCTACTGCATTATATTGTTTAGCTTTGAATAATTCAGTTTAGGAAAGAATTTATCACTTAGGAAGAGGGATAAAGGATCACATGCCTTGCTGTAAAGTCTTCATTTTGTAAGATGACTTATATCATTTGATGGTTAAAAACATATGTCTTATTATTGGAAAAAAAACAAAGCTGAGAAAAGTCTGTCTCTTTAAATTTGATTTTCTTTTTCCTTGGAGATGTATAACTGGTACTCTGGAACTTTACCTAGTCAAGGGACATACCATTGCTATTTGAAATTGGATATATTTTATTTCCCTAAGGAACTAAACTTCCTTATAGTGGGAAGATTTGTCACAAATGTGAAGTTAAGGTACAAGTGTACCTTGATATGTGCAAGTACTAAAAATCTGTGAGTTGAATACTTGGGATTGTAATTCTTATTTTCCATTTACTTATGTTATTGGTTCAGAAATGCACTCTAATGATAAGTTTACAAAGAAATTTACAGATTATTAGAGAAAATACCCTTTGCTCTATGCTTTTGATGCAGCTTATCTTATTTCCTACTCACCTTAAGGCTCAGTATATCTGATAGGCTTCTAGATTGACACTTAGTTTATACTCTGGAGTCTTTGATTTAAAAAAAATTTTTTTTAATGTTTATTTTTGAGAGAGAGAGAGAGAGCATGGGTTGGAGGAGGGACAGAGAGAGAGGGAGGGAGATACAGAATCCAATATGGGGCTTGAACCCACAAACCGTGAGACCATAACCTGAACTGAAGTTGGACCCTCAACCAACTGAGCCCCCCAGGCACCCCAGTTTTTTTTATTATTTTAAAAGTCCATTTAACTTCTAAGCCGTTTGAGGCCTCTAAAGTTTCAGTGAATCATATAGACTTCTCTAATCCCCATTTATAATTTGTAGAAAGCATCAGCTTTTTTTTTTAATTATAAAGTCATTTTGCAGTTGTAAGATATTTTATTGCTGTATTGAAAAGTTTGCCATTTTTTCATATTGTACTTTGTCATTTTAAGTCAGTGATTGATTGATCAATTGATTTTAAACCTAAATTCTTTTTTTTTAAGATTATTTATTTTGAGAGAGAGAGAGAGAGAGAGAGAGAGGGAGGGAGGGAGGGAGGGAGGGAGAGAGAGAATCCCAAGCAGGCTCAGTAATGTCAGTGTGGAGCCCAATGTGGTGGGGCTCAAGCTAATGAACCATAAGATCACGACCTGAGCCAAAATCAAGAGTTAGATGCTTAACCAACTGAGCTACTCAGGTGCCCCATCAGTGATTTATAACATACTTTCTTCCGCTTATCTTCAGTCTTTGTCTTCTATGACATTTAAATCTTTCAAGCCTCTTGATACTTTTCTTTAAATTAACAAATTTCTGACAGTGATTATATAGTGTATCCTATTGGTTATTTAGCCCTGTTATGCTGAGAGTGATTCTTTTACAGATTTTCTTAGATGTGACTCTTTCAGGAATTGATTTTTAAGTCTCCTATGGTTATATCATAATTAGTTCCATTTGGGCCTCCAGGAATTGATTGAAAGCCACACTGTAAATAGTCCAAAGGTTTTTAAAGCCATATGTTCAGTAAAGTCTGTTAATGGTTCGCTAAGCTCATGTACTCTGTCAAGTGTTCAACGTGATTAAGCTTCATAGCAACGATCAGCATTCTGTGAATATGCCAAAGACTTAGCTCATTCACTTAGCTGAGTTTCCTCTTTAAAAGGCTCTTATTTATGCTATACAAACAACTCTTCAGATCTGCCTCATTATATTGGAGGAATAATAATTAAAATTTCCTCACCTCCTTTCTTAGAGAATATGTTATCCTCTCATTCTGCTTTAGTGAGGTGACTCTACAACTCAATCAAAAGGAATCTCTTTACCATCCTATTTTTCTTTACTTAGTGTATTAGGTGGTATTATATTCAGCTGTTAGTCACAGAGATCCTAATTAACAAAGACTTTAAGAAGAATTTATTTCTCTTTTATGTGAAAGTTCCAAGATAGGCTTTGTTCTACTTAGACCTCAGAGTCCCAGACTTTTCCCTTGGATCATTCCATTGCCCCTTGGGTGTGATCCTTGTCCTCGTGGCCCAAGAAGACATATATTCACATCTCAGGTGATAGGATGCAGGAAAGAGTCAAAGAAGAAAGCAACAAAAGGTATGTATTTTTTATCCTTTAAGGAAGATTCTTTGAAGCTGCCACAGTTGTTCTTCCATTTATATTCTGTTGGTTAGAACTTAGACACATGGTCATATTTAGCTGCAAGGAAGGGAAAGACATGCTTTTTTTGTTTAAGTTTATTTATTTATTTTGAGAGAGAGAGAGAGAGTGTGTGTGAGCACATGTGAGCCTGGGAGGGGCAGAGAGAAAGGGGGACACAGAATCCGAAGCAGGCTCTGCCCTGTCAGTACAGAGCCCGATGCAGGTGATCTCACAAATCTGTGAGATCACAACCTGAGCCCAGATCAAGAGTCGGACACTCAGTCAACAGAGCCAAAAGACATGTTTTTTTTATTTGGGTAGCTACATGTCCAATTTATTAGCATGGAAGAAGGGATGATGGATATCAAGGAATAGATAGCAATTTGTCACACTAACCATAATATCTGTTTAATTTACTGTCAGTGAGTAGAAAAAATTTCAACACAGTTTATCCCAATTTTAGTATAATGACTGTGATATTATTGATAAGAACTTTGGTTACAGTTGACTATAAAATTAGGCAGAAGAAATAGAACTGACATGAGCTTTGTCAGTATATTAACGTAGCTCTTCTCTTTTCTAATTTCCATATTACCATACTGTTTATCTTCTCACTAATCACTGCAGTGTCCAAAAGCACAGCTGACCAGAAGTCATGTTAATGTAAGATCCTTCTAGCTTCAGACTCCTGGACATGAAACCAAGACTGATTTGAGAGTATCATCTTGGGGCCCCTGGGTGGCTCAGTTGGTTGAGTGCTGACTCCTGATTTTGGCTAGGGACATTATCCAGGGTCGTCAGATTGAGTCCTGTGTCAGGCCCCACGCTAAGCGTGGGGCCTGGTTGGGATTCTCTCTCTCTCTCTCTCTCTCTCTCTCTCTCTCTCTCTTTCTCTTTCTCTCTCTCTCCCCCCCTCCCCACCCTCCCTGCCCCTCTCCCCTGCTTATGTTCTTTCTCTCTTAAAAAATTAAAAAATAAGTCTCATTCTCAATACCTTTTGTAATTCTATCTCACCTCTTTAGAAAGGTATGTGCTCCTGAATACATCAGAATATTAAAATGTGAGTCACAAAATAATGAGAAGAAGATGAGTGTGGGAGCAGGGAAAAAAAAGGTTTTAATAGAAAAGTTTTCCTAGTAATGCAGGGCTTGTAAGGCAGTATACTATCCATAGAAACAACACGGAATTGTGAGACATTAGGATCCCTGGAAAAGAAATGAAGACCAAGAGCAGCTAATGGGAAATAATTTGCCCCTATATTTTGGAAAGTACTTACCTTGCCCTCTTTTTAAGTGTCTAATTTTTATTAATAGGGCTTTGTACAACGAAAAGAAATGGGCTGATGCTTCCACCTTGCTTTTCCAGTGGATGAGAGGCAACATTTTTGACTCCTGATGATCCAGATGTATTTTTGAGGCTAATGAGCAGACTCTTAAGGTTGGGATTCTGAGGAAAAGAATAGAGAAGGCCAGTTACTTCTTTTCAGTTGTCTGACTTAGCTTAGTGAGTTCCTATGGAAAAGACTTGCTTCAGCAATTAAATTTCAGGGATGACTGAAATGGTTGACTTGGCTATAATGCAGTCCAGGAAGATCACATTTGATCAGATTTCAAGGAGCAGTGGGCATGTCTCTGGATATCACATTGATGTTTATTTACCCTTGACCCCAGAGAAAAGAGCTTTATGTGAATGAGGTATTACGGTTGTCATATTTTTTATGTACATAGAGTGGTTATATATTGTTGAATGTTTAATTTTAATTTCTGTTCATTTAAAATGATGCCTGGAGGGGGCACCTGGGTGGCTCAGTTGGTTGAGCGGCTCTGGTCATGATCTCATAGTTCGTGGTTTCGAACCCTGCTAGGGCTCCATGCTTACAGCTTGGAGCCTGGAGCCTGTTTCGGATTCTGTGTCTCCCTCTCTCTCTGCCCCTCCCCAGCTTGCACTCTGCCTCTTTGTCTCTCTCAAGAGTGAATAAATATTAAAAAAAAAAAAAAAATTTTTTTTTTTTAATGACACCGGGGGGCACCTGGGTGGCTCAGTCGGTTAAGCGGCCGACTTCGGCCCAGGTCATGATCTCGTGATCCGTGAGTTCGAGCCCCGCGTCAGGCTCTGTGCTGACCGCTCAGAGCCTGGAGCCTGTTTCAGATTCTGTGTCTCCCTCTCTCTGACCCTCCCCCGTTCATGCTCTGTCTCTCTCTGTCTCAAAAATAAGTAAACGTTAAAAAAAAAAAAAAATAAATGACACCTGGGGGAGCCTGGGTGGCTTAGTCAGTTAAACGTTGGGCTCTTGGTTTGGGCTCAGGTCATGATCTTACAGTTTGGGAGTTTGAACCCTGCACTGGGCTCTGTGCTGTCAGCTCCATGTCTGCTTGGGATTCTCTCTCTTGCCCTCTCTCCCTGCCCCTCCCATGCCCACACTCTTTCTTTCTCAAAATAAATAAATA
Organism: Leopardus geoffroyi; assembly: GCF_018350155.1. NCBI lineage: Eukaryota > Metazoa > Chordata > Mammalia > Carnivora > Felidae > Leopardus > Leopardus geoffroyi. The sequence goes on from NC_059336.1 coordinate 80,043,119, forward strand.
AACTTAAAAAAAAAAAAAAGTCTCTTTAAAATGAAGCCTGGAGGGCTGCCTGGCTGGTTCAGTTGGTGGAGCATGGAGCTCTTGATCTTGTTTTTGAGTTCGAGCCCCATGCTGGGTTTAGAGATTACTTAAAAAATAAAATCTTTAGGAGCACATGGGTGGCTCAGGTCATGGGTGGCTCAGGTCATGGGTGGCTCAGGTCATGATCTCCCAGTTCTTGAGTTCAAGCCCAGTGTCAGGCTCTGTGCTGACAGCTCAGAGCCTGGAGCCTCTTTTGGATTCTGTGTCTCCCTCTCTCTCTGGCCTTCTCCAGCTAGTGGGCTGTCTCTCACTCAAAAGTAAACATTAAAAAAATAATAAAAATAAAATCTTAAAAAATAAATAAATAAAATGAGGGCTGGAAAACTAAGAGTTTTAGTGTTCTTTATTAAATTGCAGATCTTTTAGAAATAATTCTAAGGCAAGCTGAAAGGCACATTTCCTACTCATGGAGCACTTTTGGGTATCTCTAAGTGTTTTAAAAATAATTTTTGTAGGGGCACCTGGGTGGTTCAGTCGGTTAAGCATTTGACTTTGGCTCAGGTCACGATCTCATGGCTCATGAGTTGAGCTCCGCGTCAGGCTCTGTGCTGACAGCTCAGAGCCTGGAGCCTGCTTCAGATTCTGTGTCTCCCTCCCTTGCTCACTCTCCTTACATGCGCACGTATTCTCTCTCTCTCTCTCTCTCTCTCTCTCTCAAAAATAAACATCAAAAAAAAAATCACAGATTAGTATGGGACTTCATTTAAATGTAATCACAGTATTTTTTTGTGATAGGCTTCTCTCAGTATGTTTTTGAGATTCATTATATTGTTGCATGTGTCAGTAGTTCATCCCTTTTCATGGCTGAGTAGTATTACATTGTGGGAATGCACCATAGCTTATTCATCCATACTATAGCTGGCCATCCAGAGTGTTTGCAATTTTTGGCTATGAGATATATAATAGCTGAACACTATAATATAATGTACAGTTATCTGTATATGTATATGTGTGTGATCTTGTAATATTAAACTACCTTGTATTTCTAGCTCAAGATATGTTATCTTTTTAATATTACTGGATTTGATTTGCTAATGTTCTCTTAAGGTTTTTTGCATTTATGTTTATGAAGAATTTTATTTAAAGCTATTAATTTCTTTTTGGGCTTTTTCAAAATTTAACACAAATTTTCAAATGTTGCATTTTCATTATTCAGCTCAAAATACTGTCTAATTAACCTTGTGATTTCTTCTTGATTCATGGTTTATTTGAAAATATTGTGTTTAATTTCCAAATACTTGAGGTTCTTCTAGGCATGTTATTAATACTTAATGACGTAATTCAGTATGTTCAGAGAATATATTTTATATAAGTTTTCAACAAATATTTTGATATTTAATGACACTTGCCTTCTAGTATTTGATCTATATTGTTGAATAGATCATGCACATTTGAAGAGATATGTTGTCTAGATTGTCTGGAGTCTTTTACAAATGTTAATTACATTAATCTGGTTAATAGTCCTGTTCACACAATCTATGTCCATGCTGATTTTTTGTTTTGTTTTTTGTCTAGTCATTATTTCAGTTACCATGAGAAAGGTGTTAAGTCCACAGTCATCATAGTTGAGAGTTTTAAAAAAATCTTTTTTTCCCTTTAATTCTCTCAAATTCTCTTTTTGTAGGTTAAAACTCTGTATCAGACATATACACATTTATGATTTCATTATGAAGTATCACTCTTTATCTTTGGTAATACTCTTTCTTAGAGTCTATTTTACCTGATAATAATATAGCCACTCCAGCATTCTTATGCTTTCCTTTTACATCATATATCTAAGCATTGCTTTTGACCTGTCTTCATCTTTGAAGATGTATCTGTTTAAACAGCATATAGGTTAGTCTTGCTTTTGAAGTTCTTCATCCATTTATGTTTAGTGTAAGTATTGATACAGTTGGATTTAGTCGACTTGTTTTTCTTTTTTCCCCAGTTTTCTCCATCTACTTTTTAAAAATTCCTTTTTATCTTTTGTGATTTCTTTTGACTTGACAATTTTTTTTGGACTATTCTATTTTAGTTTCCCTATTGGCATTTTAGCTACATCTCTTTAAATGGTTACACTAGAGATTGCATTTATATCCTTAATTTTTCACAGTATATTTAAAATTAAACTATACCATTTTGTGTAAAAAATGACTTACAAGTATAGAATTCTGTTTATGTCTCATCTTTTATGCAGTAATTATTATAACTTTTTATCTTCATATGTGATAGCCCATATTTCAGTGTTATAACTTTTGCTTTAAGTAGCCATATATATTCTTAAGAAGTTAAGAGAGAATAAAACATAGCTTTATATTTAATCATATTTTTACTCTTCATTTCTTTTTGAAGATCTCTTTCTCCTGTCTGGTTTACTTTCTCATCAGTTTGATGAATTTCCTGTAGCATTTCTTGCTGTGCAGGTATATGAGCAGTGAGTTTGCTTAGTTTTTATTTATATGAAAATATCTTTATTCATATTTATTCTTGATAGATATGCAGGACTTTATATCTGTTGTTCCACTGTTTTAGATTTCCATTGTTTTTCCAATGCAACATCAGTTGTTATGTGTATTATATAATGTGCCATTTTTCATTAGCTACCTTCTCTTTATGTTTAGCTGTCAGCAGTTTGAATATGCTGTGTGTGTGTGTGAGTGTGTGTGTGGATTTCTTTGTATTTTATCCTTGGGTTTATTGTTTTTCTTGAACTTGTACTTTATACCTTCAAAAAATGTGGGAAACTTTTGACTTTTATTTTTTCAAGTAATTTTTCTGCCTCATTTTTCTTATGGAAGTCCATTTACAAGTATGTTAAATGGTTTAATAATGTCCTAGCTGGTCCTCAGTTTCTTTTTTACTCCCCCCCCTTTTTTTTTTTCAATTTTTCCCCCTCTGTTCTTCAAACTGGATAATTTCTATCAATCTGTCTTCAAGTTAACTGACCCTTCTTTTATCTCCAATCTGCTATTTTCCCCATTTATTGCACTTTTTACTTCAGATACTATATTTTTTAGTTTTTGGATTTCAGTTTGGCTGTTTTATAGTTTTTATTTCTCTGCTGAGATTTCTTATCTGTGTGTCAGTTTCAAACATCTTTTTCTTTACATTTTTAAATACTGGTGTCATCATAGCTATATCTACTAATTCCAACAGCTGGATCATTCCAAGTGTGGTCTTTCCATTGCCCTTTTTTTTTTTTTTTGTTAAGTTTATTTATTTATTTTGAGAGAGAGAGAGAGAAAGAGAGAGTATGTGTATGTGTACGCCAACGGACTAGCAGGGAAGGGCAGGAGAGGGGAGAGAATCTCAAACAGGCTCCATGCTGTTAGCACAGAGCTGGATGCAGGGCTCAAACTCATGACCCATGAGATCATGACCTGAGCAGAAACCCAGAGCCAGATGTTTAACCAACTGAGCCACCCAGGTATCCCTCTATTGTCCTTTCTTTTGAGTATGTTACATTTCTGTTTCTGAAGAAACATCTTGTTTGTTCATATGTCTAATAATTTTATTGTATAATGGACATTATGAATAATGCATTATAAGTACTATGGAATCTATTATGATTCTCTGAGGAATGTTGATTTTGTGTGTGTGTGTGTGTGTGTGTGTGTGTGTGTGTTCTTAGGCAATTAGCTGGGCTAAATCCAACGTGAAACTCTCCCCTGCAATGGGTAGTAGCTGAAGCTTCTGTTCAGAACTTTTAGCTTTATCTGAGCTGCCTAGAGTCTGTCCCATGCACGCAAAGTTTACACGTCAGTTGAGTAGAGTTTATATGCACAATGTAGGTGTTCTTCTCTGTGACTGGCTTTTGTTTTTTAAAAGGATTTTCCCTCTATTTCTTGGTGTTATGGTAACCTCAAACTCTGTCCTCTCAGTTCCTGAAGCCAGAAAGACTGAAGATTTCTGAATTTTAGCTGCCAATCCAGCACTTACTAGAGTCTACTGTCAGTGAAAAGCTGTTTAAAATTGAAAAAAGGATGGGGACACAGCAAATTATCTCAGCCAGTACCATTCCTAGATGTTGACTCTCCAGCAGTTTCTGTCTGCTGTTGTTTTTTATTGCCTTCGGAAAGTTAGTTCTTGTTTTGTTTTGGCCAGTTGTTAGAATTCTCTGTGGGATGGTAGGTTAAATATAAGCTACTTCACCATTACTGGAAGTAGAACATTTTTGTCTGAAGAAAGAAGGGGTGGGCTACCTAAAGCTATTTTGGGGGGAAGAACATGGGGAAAGAGTCCTTGACTTAGGCTTCTTCTCCTTGGCCATTCTAGACGCCAGGCACATAATCTTATTGATATTTTATACTCATTGTTAGAAATTAGAAATAATGCAGTATGATCTGAGGAAAAACCTGAGTGTGAGTTGGATGGCAAGAAACCTAAACTGTAGCCTAGCTCTTACAGTGACCAGGTTTTGTTTTGTTTTTTTTTTCCCCAAGATTAATTTAACTTTTCATTTTCTTAGAAAACTTAACAAACAAATGGCCCTGTGCATTTGTATTTTCAGTTTTATCAGTATCTTCATATGGCTTTGTCTTGACCTTCATACTAGTATTACCAGCTGTGTTTTTAAAATGTTTTATGTAACTAGTGTTAGCATTTGAAACACCCTTTTGAGTCCTTAGAATTTGAGTTGTGAGAGTAGGAAAGTAACACAGTTTGATGAAAAATAAAAAGTAGTACTTAATGGAAAATCAAGACTACTCCTTGAAAAAGGAAGAAAGTAGAACAGTATGCTCGGTACATATAGTCTAACCTTTCCAAACACACATTTGGACACTTTCAATATCAGTGAAGTTTATCCCTGTAATTAACTCAGTTTTAGGACTTAAATTATTTGAATCTCCTCAGAGGTCAACAGAAAAAGATCGTAGTTTATTTTAGATTTTTCTCATACTATGGAGCCTGTGAATTTGTGAGACTTATTAAAGTCTTCATACATTATCCTGGTGCTACTAATAACACATCTGCTACTTGTACTATTCGTGTCATCATTACCTAGCAGTAAAATCATACATCGCACACCAACTGTACTCAGTTTACAATACAGAGCAACAGGCAACAGAGGCACACCTGTTTAACCAGCTGTTATTGAGTAAAGGTGAAACTGTTAAACACATCACACTTGAACCATCCCTGCATAATCAACTAACTGAGATCAGCACTTTGACTTGTTTTTTTAACGTTTATTTATTTATTTATTTATTTATTTATTTTTGGGACAGAGAGAGACAGAGCATGAACGGGGGAGGGGCAGAGAGAGAGGGAGACACAGAATCGGAAACAGGCTCCAGGCTCCGAGCCATCAGCCCAGAGCCCGACGCGGGGCTCGAACTCACAGACCACGAGATCGTGACCTGGCTGAAGTCGGACGCTTAACCGACTGCGCCACCCAGGCGCCCCTTGACTTGTTTTTTTAATAGCAAGCATGTACTTGTATACAGCTCTACATTTTCTTGTGTCTGGTGGCATGTGTTTATGAGAAAAAATCTCTAGCTGATAGATAAGGTTTTAGAACCCAAGAGGTTCACATTTATATGGTCCTTGCTTTTCATTGTGCTATTTTTTTCTGTTCTTACAACTCACATTCTCTGGACTTGGAAGACTGTTTCAAATACTAACATTAGTTGCATTCAACATTATAAAAACACATTCTGCAAAAACATAAAGGAGGGGCGCCTGGGTGGCTCAGTCAGTTGAACGTCCAACTTCAGCTCAGATCATGATCTCACCGTTCATAGGTTCAAGCTCCACATCAGGTTTTGTGCTGATAGCTCAGAGCCTGGAGCCTGCTTCAGATTCTGTCTCCGTCTCTCTCTGCCCCTCCTCTTCTCACACACTGTCTCTCTCTCTCTCTCTCTCAAATATAAACGTTAAAAAGATTTTTTTTAATGTAAAGGAAAGCCAAGATAAGGAATTTAAAACGTAAATATTCTTTTTTTAAAAATTTTTTTTTTTCAACGTTTATTTATTTTTGGGACAGAGAGAGACAGAGCATGAACGGGGGAGGGGCAGAGAGAGAGGGAGACACAGAATCGGAAACAGGCTCCAGGCTCTGAGCCATCAGCCCAGAGCCTGACGCGGGGCTCGAACTCCCGGACCGCGAGATCGTGACCTGGCTGAAGTCGGATGCTTAACCGACTGCGCCACCCAGGCGCCCCTAAAACGTAAATATTCTTGATGAAATAATGAGTGTGGGGTTGGCCCTGCTGAACTCTGATAGATCTATACTGTTGAGTTGGAAGGTTATTGAAGACCATCTTGGAACAGAAGAATACAAACATTTGAATAAATTGTTTACTCTGACAAATTTGGGTTGTTATGGAGTTAGTGAACACAAAACAGTGTATCCCAGTGTATTTGAGTGCTGTGTTGACTAGAGAATAAAGATGCATTACTGTGTTTTTTGTCTCAAGAACCAGGTAGAGTCTGAGATTTTACCTTTACTTGCAAGCTAACAAGTTAGTCTGACACGGTTTCATGGATGCCAGCAGGTCCCTGGGTCAAAGACAAAGGACTTTTATTTACTCACGGCTGTAGGAATAGTAGCCAGAGCATCAGCATTTGCACCAGGTGCCCAAGCTCCAGTTCTACCAGAGTGATGCCAAGAGGGCCAGGTGACACCTGCACATGCAGTTGATTACATCATAGGAGAGGAACCCTGAGTCCTGGGCAGAGACATTATCTGTACTATACTAGACAGTAAACAAGCCTGCTATTCCAAAGGGAGATTATTTTCCAAAGCTGTTTGCTATACTAACATTTTTGAAAAGACAGTCTGGAACAAACAAAGTCAGGGCTTTAGCTCACAAAACATCCAGAAATGTGAGAGACCTATGGAGAATTGTCTCTCAGTCGTGTCCTTGAAGATTTTCTCTTAAAACATAATAGATGGATTAACCAATATAAGACAAATCGCATGAATAAATGTTTTATTCTTTTCCTTTAAAATGTCATTTGACAGGGATGCCTGGGTGGCTCAGTCAAGTATCTGACTCTTGATTTCAGCTCAGGTCGTGATCTTAAGGTTTGTGGGTTCAAGCCCTGTATCAGATTCTGCGCGGACAATGTGAAGCCTGCTTTGGACTCTCTCTCTCCCTCCCTCCTCCCCTCTCTCTCAGAATAAACAAATAAACATTAAAAAAAACAAACATTATTTGACAAGTTACTTCTATCCATATAGCATAGCACATTTACAGCCCATTTATATCTGTTTTTGTGTTACCCTACCATCTCTTTTTGAAGTTAGTAGAATGAACAAAGTCAGTATTTAGATGAGAAATTGAGACACAGTATATTAGCTGCAAAAGTATTCTGATTGCCAATCGTGCTTTCTTTACTAAACTTAATAAAGAAAGTCTCCTCAGTCTTGGCATATTTATTTCTTACTTAGTCTATTTGAATCTTAACATAAAAATCAAATTGTTTTACAATCACAAACGAAATATTACCTCTTATTTTCATACTGAGAGATGTTAAAACTTACTTGATTTTATTTATATCTGCCTAGCACATAGGTGCTCAATAAATCTTAAATGATAAGATGAATGAACAAGACAGGATTTCTTACAGTAAAATCAAATATCAAGTTCTAGAGCACAAAACTATATTCCTTAAAACAATATTGCTACATTAATTACTCTAAATATATTTGGGTAGAGAAATTGGCCTATATGTTTGCTAGAATTTTTAATATACATATTAACTTAAGAATCTCTTTTACATAAATTTGGACATCAGTGTGGGCATTTTTAGCATTTTCCTTTGAAATTAGAGCTTCTAGTGATTATATTTAATTTCTAGAAATTCTCTTTGGCTCTTTTTAAAATCTGCCTGGTCATTTAAAATGATGTAGCGTTCTTCATTCTGTATCTTATGATTCCATTTTATGAAGTTTTTGAAGGCCTAAACTCTACAGTTTGTTTCTGCATTCTCTCACTCATGGTGACTGTATTAGTCAGTGTTCTTTAGAGAAAACAGAACCAATAAGATAACTACAGATATGTAGATAAGAGGATATTTATTACAGGAATTGGTTCACATAGTTAAGGAGACCTAGAAGTCCCATGATCTGCCATCTACAAGTTGGAGACAGGAAAGCTCATGGTGTAATTCAGTCCGAGTCCAAAGATCTGAGAATCAGGGGCACTAACAGTACAATTCCCAGGCTGAGGCTGAAGGCTTAAAAACCAGGAGCTCTCGGGGCGCCTGGGTGGCTCAGTCGGTTAAGCGGCCAACTTCAGCTCAGGTCATGATCTCACGGTCTGTGGGTTCGGGCCCTACGTCGGGCTCTGTGCTGACAGCTCAGAGCCTGGAGCTACTTCGGATTCTGTGTCTCCCTCTCTCTCTGCCGCTTCCCCGCTCATGCTCTGTCTCTCTCTGTCTCTCAAAAATGACTAAACGTTAAAACAAAAAATTAAAAAACAAAAAACAAAAAACCAGGAGCTCCCATGTCTGAGAGCAGATTGATGCCTGAACTGAAGAGGAGAGAGAGAGAATTCACCCTGGTTTCTCCTTTTTGTGCTATTGAACTCTTGATGGATTGGACAGTGTCTACCCATATTGTTGAAGGCGTATCTTCTTTACTCAGTCTACTCATTCAAATGCTAATTTCTTCTGGAAACACCCTCACAGGCACACCCAGAAATAATGTTCTCCTGGCTATCGGGATATCCGTTAGCCCAGTCATATTGGCAAATAAAATTTGTCACAGTGGCTTTTTTCTTCCTGTGTTTTATAATTTGGGAGTGAGATCTCATGTGATCTCTTTGTTTGCTTCTCTTAGATAAAGCAGATCTTTGGCTTGTTAACCCTTTTGCTGAGGAAGAAGAGCTCTGAAACTTGCAGCTTTATCCAGGAGTCTCAGTTCCATCCTTGCCTTTTATGGATCTTCTGCATTGTATTAAAAACTACTGATTTTAAGCTCCCTCTGTTTTTTGCCCTTTTGCTTTTTTGTGAGCTTAACTATTTATTTAAAAGGATGTTTATTATATTTATTATATTTTATGTCTTTTGAGGGAGATTGTCTACTCTGTTCTCAGAAACTCAACTGTCAAGTTACTTTAACCCATATAGTATTGTTAAAATTATTCTTCAGTGGATGGATGCAAATATGTAATTTAAAGGAACACAGTCAGCCTTATTATATTTTTACAGTGATGAATACTGATATAATAATAAGACCGACCGTGTTCCTTTGAATTACATATTTTTACATGGTCAGTTGGTGATGAGGCTTGAAATACTATCAATAGGATGCAGAGATTCAAAATGTATGGATCCAAAGTAATTATAATTCCAGGCTACCATGACCTAGAAAATTAACAATCACTGTTACATTTTTGTATATATAACTTACTTACTTACTTACTTACTTACTTACTTACTTATTTATTTATTTATTTATTTATTTATTTATTTATTTATTTATTTATTTTAGAGAGACAGAATGAGCAGGGGAGGGGCAGAGGGAGAAAGAGAATCCCAAGCAGGCTCCGTGCTCAGTGCAGAGCCTGACACAGGGCTCATCAACCCTAGGATCATGACCTGAGCTGAAATCAAGTGTCAAGATGCTCAACTGACTGAGCGACCCAGGCACCCTGAGGATATAATGTTTATTATAACTGTTCATTTGTTTTTAATAAAAGCCCTCTGAGTAAAACTTTTGATAGATTATAACTGAAGGTAAAAATTAACTTAGATGTTTCTGTGTAATTCAGAAGAGGAGGAACCATTTAACTGGAAAACTTTGTGATGATTTGAATTCTGTTATGTAGTTTGATTATTAAGTTAGAATTTTAAAACTGGGAAAGAAAATAAGAGAAAAAGAGAAACAAGAATGAGAAACAGCTAGTCACCAGGGAAAAGGAGTATATTTGACAAACCCATTGGGGTTGATGGCGTGGTTGGGTCTTTCCATTTACCACTGTAAAAGTACAGCAGAATTAATAGTGGTATTTCCTGGTCATTTTGACTGGTTATTGGCAGCTAAGCTGATACCACTCAGACTTAGTTTGATTTTTTTTGAAAGATAAAGTTGGAGAGAGGACAATTGAATTCTTGAATTACTTGTCATTTCTATTATTACAGTGATTTCCTGAAATTACCAATAGAAAAGAAACTCCCCACTTTGCCTTTTTTCCCTTTCTTTACTAATGTGCTCTCTTAGGATAGTCTTTGTTTAGAATTTCAGTACTTCCACTATAGATTGAGTGAGAAGAGGGCAAAATCTGCATGAAAATTATGAAAATGCCTAATTTCCCAGAGAGTAGTGAGGGGAAATTTTGACTACACTCTTATAATGACTGATCAGGGATGCAAATCAAAACCAAATTTATACAGATTTTGTAGGCTATTTGTTATTGCTAAAGTTTGTTATTGCTAAAGCTCAGGTTTCAATATTCAGATGTGGAGAAAAGGGTAGAAACATATTTACAAGTACTTAAAATTAGGCTCCTAAATGAAAAACTAGAAAAAACATATTTTGTGTTGCCCATTCAAAGCATTTTTTCTGTTTTCTCGGTTGACTTTCAACAATACCATGTGGTAGGTATCATTATTCCTAAGACACATAGAGATATGTGATTTCAGTTCACTGATGATGGACTTGTACTAGAATTAATTTCCATTGATTCTTAGTCTCATGTTCTATTTATAGGATGCTGATTATTGTCTCAAAGCCCAGTTAATGAAGAAACATACTGATCACAATATAACCATCAAATTAAAGTCATTTGGTGTGTGGTCCCAGTTAATTGAAAAAGTATAAACACATAGGTCAATGCAAGAATACAGAGTCCAGAAATAGACTCCCATGTACATGGTCAATTGATTTCAACAAAGATGCAAAGGTGATTCAATGAAGAAATAATAGTCTTTTCATGAAATGAAAGTAAGGGAAAATTGGGTATTAAAAGTGACTCCCAGAAAGGTGCCTAGGTGGCTCAGTGGGTAAGCATAGGACTCTTGATTTTGGCTCAGGTCATGGTCTCATGGTTCGTGGGATCACGCCCCACCCTGACAGTGCATAGCCTGCTTGGGATTCTGACTTTCTTCTCTCCCAGCCTCTCCCCCTGCTCATATGTTCTCTCTCTCTCTCTTTCTCTCTCTCTCTCTCTCAAGATAAATAAATAAACATTAAAATAAACATATAAATAAGCAAACAAATAAATAAAAGTGACTCCCACAAGTTACAGCAAGAATAGTGGCTACTTCTAAGGGGAAGATTAGATAATGCATTTGGGAAGGGGGAAAAGGGGAAGGGGGGTGCAGGAGCTTCAGAGATAATCATATTGTATTCTTCAGCTAGGTGATAGGACACAACTTTTATTACTCCTTATATTAAGTCCTACATATATGTTGTATATATTTCCAGAATACATGACCAAATTTCATTAAGAAATATGAATAAAAGTTTAATTTTCTAAGAGTACTAAAGACTTTTACCACTGTCAAAATCAGTCAGTCCAACTTTATTAAATAGTTTTTGTCTAGAGCTGTAGTAATATTTGGGATTTAGGAAAACTTGGCTTTGCTATAACAACAAGCAGGTATTTTTATATTCTGACTTTCCTTTTAATTTTTCTGGTGTTGACATCAAATTCTAACATGATATTAACTCTGTGTTTTAGGAATCTGCAGAACAAGGACAGAAGCAGATGTGGTTGATTTGGAGGTTTTCAGTAAGACAACTAAAATAATTTAACAAACTGATAGTAAATATGAGAGGAGAGCCCTCATTGATTAAGGCCAGGCAGTATGACTTGAGAAAATAATGAGAGCTCAGGTGGTGGTAGGAGTAGAAACTCAGATGGGAGGCCTACCACATGAAGGTGAAGGGGGCTGGTATAATGGGAAGGGCAAAGACTGAAGTTGAATGAGAAGAAGTAATCATGCATATTGCTGGGGCATGAAGGACAAACCCTTCTGGTTGTGTTTCTTTCTGTGACAAGTTTCCAAGGGGAATAAATATTAGTTTTCCATTTTGCTTTTAAAAAATGATAATTTCCAATTTGACTTTGTCTTCTCGTTGTAACATTTGACATCTGCTTTGTTAACATTATTACTTGGGGCTGAAATACAAGCTGTTGAATTTAGAATGTAAGAGAATGGTTGGTTCCTGATTATTCCTGAGATTAGAGTTTTCTCTGGCCCTAATAATTTAGATACATCTATATGTCTATAAATCTATATCTATATATCTGTATATAGTGTAAAATCTTTTTTTTTTTTTTAATTTTTTTTTTTCAACGTTTATTTATTTTTGGGACAGAGAGAGACAGAGCATGAACGGGGGAGGGGCAGAGAGAGAGGGAGACACAGAATCGGAAACAGGCTCCAGGCTCTGAGCCATCAGCCCAGAGCCTGACGCGGGGCTCGAACTCCCGGACCGCGAGATCGTGACCTGGCTGAAGTCGGACGGTTAACTGACTGCGCCACCCAGGTGCCCTATAGTGTAAAATCTTAAAGGATATGCTCTGCAATACCACAATATTCAATTCTTAAAAATTTTTTTTAATGTTTTATGTATTCTTAGGGAGAGAGAGAGAGAGAGAGAGCACGTGCACACGAGTGGGGGAGGGGCAGAGCAAGAGAGGGACAGAGAATCTGAAGCAGACTCCAGGCTCTGAGCTGTCAACAGAGAGCCCAGCACGGGGCTTGAACTCACGAGCTAGGAGATCATGACTTGAGCCGAAGTCAGATGCCCAACTGACTGAGCCACCCAGGTGCCCCATCAGTTCTTTTTTTTTTTTTTTTAATGTTTATTTATTTTTGACAGAGAGAGAGAGAGAGAGACAGAGTGCAAGTGGGGGAGGGGCAGAGAGAGAAGGAGACACAGAATCCGAAGCAGGCTCCAGGCTCCAAGCCATCAGCACAGAGCCCTCTGTGGGCTTGAACCCATGAAGCATGAGATCATGACCTGAGCCAAAGTTGGATGCTTAACCAACTGAGCCAACCAGGTACCCCTACAATATTCAATTCTGATGCTAATAGCCACCTGGAGTTAGCATAAATCTCCTAGGTTAAAGGCACAGTCACCAACAGACTGCCATCACTTCAGACTCTGATTGCAAGTTTTGGGGTCCCAGAACACCTACACTTCCAACTAACTGGATTCAAATATGGGGATTTTCCCACTAGACCCCTCAGATTCAATAAATAGCTGGAAGCTGGAACAATTCATAGAATTCAGGAAAGCAGTGTACTAATGATTACAATTTAATTATATAGGATACAAATTAGGACCTGCCAAATGAAAAGACACATAAGTTGAAGTCTGTGAGGGTTCCACACACAGTGCTTTCATGCTTTCTGCCCTTGGAATCAAGACATATCACCCTCCTAGCACAAGCTCCTCAGAGCTCCTCTGTCCAGAGTTTTTATTGGGGTTGCATTACCTAGCCATGATTGATTATATCATTGGCCACACAGTTGAACTCAGTCTCTAGCTCTCCTGCCTTGCCCAGAGGTTGGGCTAATACTAAGTGGCTCAAAGCCAACCCCAACCCTGTGGTCATGTAGTTGGCCTTTCCTGCTTTGCCAGTCCCCACCCTGAGTCATCTCTTTAACATAAGCTCTGTAGGGGCCCACAATGAGTCACCTCATTAGTGCAAACTATCATGGCCCCCTCATGAATAACAAGATGTTCTTATTACTGGGGAATACTCAAGGGTATAGATGTTCTGTCCGAGAAACCAGGTACAAAGACCAGTCAAATTTTGTGTTATGCAACACTCTGGATCCAGAAGGCTAAATGGTATTCAGGGATTTTATTTTCTCTGTCTGGCATTGTCTCTGAAAAGCAGTATCTAATTTGTCTTCTCTATTTTGTCTGTTATCAGTTTCTCAGCACAGGTAAAACTAAGAATGAAGTGATAAAACCAAAAGCATTACCTTCTACTCTCACCAACGTTTTGAAGCTTCTATCAGGAGAACTATATTTGCAACTTCTGCCTTTCCTTTGAGCCATTAAGGCATAGATTGTGAATTGGTGACTAGCAGGTCTTAGCAGATGTTTTATTTGGTGCACACTGTTTAAAAAGAATTTGAATTACATGCCAACGGTTTAAGAAACTGAAGAGTTCGCGTTAATGTGACCTTTCTGACTTGTCTTAAACTCAAAAACATTACTGGGCCTGTGTTTCTATTTAGCAGTACTTGGCTGAAGTGAAATGGTGGCCACCCCCTTTAAAAGATCATTTAGATTCTCTATAGCTTATCACAGTTCTTACCCACCTGCATCACGCTAAACTTATCCCACAACTTGATCTTTAAAGAATATGAATTAAGAAGAAAAATAAGCCCATATATAACGTATCAGCCTTTGGTTGGAGCCCTTTATTTTATGTCACCTCAGTTAATTCTGGATATAATTCTGTGAGGTAAGAATTATAACTACCACTTTATAGTTGAACAAAATGAAACTAGGTAAGTGGATTTCTGAAATAAATTTCCTCAGGCTTCATAATACATGGAAGAACTAGAACCCATATCACAATGTTTATTGGCTATAGTTCTGCTAACATGGCCCCATGCCTCTTTTTCTTTTTTCTTTTCTTTTCTTTTTCTTTTCTTTTCTTTTCTTTTTCTTTTCTTTTCTTTTCTTTTCTTTTTCTTTTCTTTTCTTTTCTTTTCTTTTTCTTTTCTTTTCTTTTCTTTTCTTTTCTTGTTTCATTCCTTTTTTCTCTTTCTTCTTTTTTGTTTATTTATTTTTTTAAGAAAGCGTGTGTGAACGGGAGTGGGAGGAGAGAGAGGGAGAGAGATACAGACAGAGAGAGAGAGATTCTAAATAGTCTCTACTCTCAGTGCAGAGCCTGACACGGGGCTCTATCCCAGGACTCTGGGATCATGAACTGAGCCAAAATCAAGAGTTGGACACTCAACTAACTGAGCCACCAAGCGCCCCATCCCAGCCCATTCTTAAAGGCAAGTTCTAAGCCTTACTCTTCTTTATATCCCCATATACATTAGCACAATGCCTATAAACGTAGTGCATTTTCCATAAATGAGTGTTGATTTCAGTTGGATTTGTTTGGGCAGAATTGAAATATTTGGCAACTAACTGGATGTTAGCCATAAGGAAAAAGAAAATGTCAAAGAGTACCACGGGAATTTGAGGTTTGTGACTGGAAAGATAGTGATACCCTTTGAAGAAATTGAAAACAGAATAAAGAACAAATTTGAGAGACAAAATGGCTAATGTATTTTGAATGATTTCTGTGTGTCAGGCACTGTCCTCTTGTCTTTACATACATTACCTTATTTAGACATCATAATCTCTTATCAAAGGAACTACTCTTTTCTGCATTTTACAGAGAAGAAAACAGGCTCAGGGTTTTTAAGTAATTTACTCATTGTTTCATAGCTAGCAAAGTGGTGGAACTAGGATTTCAACCTAGGATTATGTGGCATTGGAGTTCATTTTGGGGGACATATTTATTAGGTTTAAAGCACTAGCAAGATGCCTTTATGACAATGTCTAGCATAAAGTTGGTAATATAGGACTTATGCTCAGGCAATACGTTGGGGCAGAATTACACATCTGAAAGTAATCTGCAGAGTTGTCATAGTGATGGATTTATTCACCTTTATCCAGAGAAGGAGTAAGGAAGACAAGAAATCCAAAGCCAGGAAATTGAGCATGTGTTTACTGAGTAAGAAGAAGAATAAAGATCCTTTTTACCTTTTGAGAATAAGAATAATTTTGCATGTATTATTAAGAATAATTCTTACGAGGCAAGTTCATGTTCATGTTGTTGAAACACTAGCTAGCAGTATATATTTAATTTCATTTAAGATAGGGGAAAATATGGGGCACCTGGGTGGCTCAGTTGGTTGGGCGTCCAACTTCAGCTCAGGTCATGATCTCACAGTTTGTGAGTTCGAGCCCTGTGTCGGGCTCTGTGCTGACAGCTCGGAGCCTGGAGCCTGCTTCGGATTCTGTGTCTCCTCCTCTCTCTGCCCCTCCCCTGCTCATGCTCTGTCTCTGTCTCTCTCTCTCTCAATAATGAATAAACTTAAAAAAATTTTTTTTTAAATGATAGGGGAAAATATTATTCATTGTTCCAATTTTGTAATAAAATTACACAATTAATTTTATTTTGTTAAGTATACTTTTTGGGGTTAATATTATAAAAGAAAAATGGGGCACCTGGGTGGCTCAGTCAGTTAAGTGTCTGGCTTCAGCTCAGGTCATGATCTCGCTGTTCCTGAGTTCGAGCTCTGCATGGCTCTGTGCTGATAGCTTGGAGTCTGGAACTTGTTTTGGATTCTGTGTCTCCCTCTCTCTCTCTCTGCCCTTCCCCTGCTCTTTCTCTCTCAAAAATAAATAAACATTTAAAAAATTTTAAATATATATTATTAAAGAAATAGTTTCTAAAATTGAAATATTTGATATATAACATGTAAATTTAATGTGTACAACCTGTTGACTTGATTTATATATTGTTTATATGTTTATATA
Source organism: Leopardus geoffroyi (assembly GCF_018350155.1). Lineage (NCBI taxonomy): Eukaryota > Metazoa > Chordata > Mammalia > Carnivora > Felidae > Leopardus > Leopardus geoffroyi. The sequence goes on from NC_059336.1 coordinate 80,059,647, forward strand.
TTGATTTATATGTTGTTATATGATTACCATTGTAGCAATAATTAGCGCTGTGGTAGGATCCCCTCCTTAAGGGAAAAACAGACAAACAAGCAAAAAACCTCAAGGCAACCTGGCTGTACATTGTACATGACAACATCCCTCACGACCTTGTAACATGAGACCACTTAATCAAACTTCATGTTTATGTGTTACCATATATGAGAGACAAAAAAGTCGAAAATATATAAAAAAACTATGCCATGTCACGTTTGGGGTTCAGTTCTTTGGGTACGAACCCAACTGAGCCCTGCCGGCAAGAATAAAGTTGCTTCCTGGAAGGAAAAGCCTCAGTGTCATGACTCTCTGTGCAAAACTCCTGCTACAGCACCTCTATCATATCACATATTTATCATTTCTTTTTTTTTTTTTTTTTTTTTTTTTAATTTTTTTTTTTTTCAACATTTATTTATTTTTGGGACAGAGAGAGACAGAGCATGAACGGGGGAGGGGCAGAGAGAGAGGGAGACACAGAATCGGAAACAGGCTCCAGGCTCTGAGCTGTCAGCCCAGAGCCTGACGCGGGGCTCGAACTCACGGACCGCGAGATCGTGACCTGGCTGAAGTCGGACACTTAACCGACTGCGCCACCCAGGCGCCCCTATCATTTCTTGTTAGTAGTTAGAATAATTAAGATCTAGTCTCTTAGCAAGTTTGATTATAATACAGTGTTATTGTCTGTATCCACTATACTGTGCATTAGATCTCTATTTATTTGCTACTTGTTGCAAATTTGTACCCTTAAACATCTCTCCTCCCCACCCCCCATCCCCTGGTAACCACCATTTTACTCTTTGTTTTCACAAGTTTGGATTTTTTAGATTCCACATGTAAGTGATATCAGAGTACTTATGTTTAAAAAAAAAAACTTCATGGGGCACCTGGTGTCTCAGTCAGTTAAGCATCCACCTCGGGCTCAGGTCATGATCTTGGGGTTCATGAGTTTGAGCCCCATGTCAGGCTCTGTGCTGATGGTTCGGAGACTGGACTCTGTGTCTCTGAACTGTTTTAGGTTCTGTGTCTCCCTCTTTCTCTGCCCCTCCCCCACTTGTGCGCTCACTCTCCAAAAAATAAATAAACATTAAAAAAATTTTTTTAATAAAAAGAAAGAATACTCAGGATTAACCAGTCCTCTTTCGTATTTCAAGAAGTGACTGATCCAGGGTAGAATTCTCAAAGGTATTTTTCTCTCTCAAATCAGGATTTTCTGATGTTTTTATTAATGGTGAACTAAAGTTCAGTGGCCTATCAGAGTTGATATTGTTATGCATATCCTAGGTAACTTATATAGCCTCCCACACATATCCCTATTGTTTTTTATTTCCCTTTACAGATAGGATGTGTTCATGTGTTAGTGTCTTCTAGGAGATTGCAAATTGTGTAATGACAAGGAACTAGTTTTGTTACTTCTGTGTTCCTAGTGGCTAGCACAGTGTGTGGATATGGTATGTGTTCAGAAACACTATTTTCCTTTATACTACATTCCTAGAGACATCATTTAAAAAGAGATCTTTCCAAAGCAAATTCTATTTATGCCTTTGTCAGACATCTGTAGCTGCTTTTATGCAGCATTTAAATAAGTAGGGAGTGATGGAATGTGAAACTTGGAAAAGTAATAACTGGCTGAATATAATCTTTACAAAAGGTCTAGAGTAAGCATCCCAAAGAATTCTAGTTCTGGGAATGTAAATAGTTGTACACCTCAGATTTCCTCTTGTAGAAATGGCTGTCATTCTGTGCGATGTGCTCTCATACTACACCTGTCATATAAACAATATGCTTACAAAGAGTGTCCTAAAAGAATGCCAGGGCTAGTACTATGTCTGACTTGCTCAGTGTTCTATCCCTAGTGCCTGGTACAGTTGGCTGTAAAGAAGTGTGCCTTGATTAATTGGATAAATTGTGCACTTGGTTATTTTAATTAGTGCCTGAGATGTGCATGTGGTCCGGGGAGAAGTCAGATACACAGGCCTGACAGCACAATTAGTGGAAGTAGTATGCAGTTGATTTCCGGTAGAGGAATGGATCCATAGTCCCAACTCTCTTTAAACAGTCACTAAATGGGGCGCCTGGTGGGTCAGTTGGTTAAGTATCCGACTTCGCTTCGGCTCAGGTCATGATCTCACAGTTTGTGAGTTTGAGCCTTGCGTGGGGCTCTGTGCTGACAGCTCGGAGCCTGGAGCCTGCTTCAGATTCTGTGTCTCCCTCTCTCTCTACCCCTTCCCTGCTGGCACTCTCTCTGTCTCTCTCTTTCAAAAATAAATAAACATAAAAAATATGCATATAGCAGGCTATATTAAATTGATGCTCGCTTATTTTTGAACCCAGTCTGAATCCATTGACTCATTTTTATAGATATACTTAATTTTACGGCTTTTGTGCTTCCTACTTTTGTTATTCCTGCCTATGGTCTTTCCTTTCACTCAAAGGATCCTCTTTAACATTTCTTCTTTTTAGGGCTGGTTTAGTGTCAGTGAATTCCATTACCTTTTGTCTGGGAAGCTCTATCTCTTCTTTTATGAATGATAGCCTTGCTGGATAGAATGTTCTTGGTTACAAGTTTTTTTCTTTCAGCTCTTTGAATATGTCATGCCACCCCCTGCTGGCCTCCAGTTTCCATTGAAAAATCAGCTGATAACTTAAGGGGTTTCCCTTTTATATAACTGTTTCATTTTCCTCTGGCTGCTTTTAAAATGTTCTATCCCTACTTTTTGCCATTTTAATTACTTGGTGTAATTTTTATTACTATTTTTTTCTCTCTCCTGTTCAGCTTGAGTACTTTCCATTACTTTGTCCTCCAGGTTACTGATCCATTCTTCTGCTTCCTCTAGTTTACTAATCATTCTATTTAGTGTATTTTTAATTTCATTTATTGAGTTGTTCATCTCTGATTGGTCCTTTTTTTATGCTTTCTGTCCCTGTGAGACCTCACGGTCTCCCAGAGGGCCTCCATTCTTTTCTCCAGTCCAGTGAACATCTTTATGACCATTACTTTAAATTCTCCATCAGGCATATTATTTACCTCTGTTTGGTTTAGCTCTCTTGTTGTGATTTTGTCCTTTTCTTTCATTATAGACACATTCCTCTGTCTCCTCGATTTGTGTACCTCTCTGCGTCTGTTTCTGTGTGTTAGCAAAGTCACCTATCTCTTCTGCTCTTGAAAGTAGAACAGGTCCTATAGTAACCTGCATTGCAATGTCCCCTGTTCACCAAAACCTTTTTCTTCAGGGGTGTCTCATGTGTGTTGTGTGTGTCTTACTGTTGTGGCTGAGCTGCATTTGCCTTCAGTCCAGTCATCTGCAGTGGCTTTTTTTGACTCTTGCGGGCAAGGTTTGGTCACTATATTGTTGGTAGGCCAGTCTGGGGCTGACTTGAGTTGAGTCAGACTAGGCATTTGCCAGAGCTGTGGTAGCACCGAACTGCAGGGCACTTTCTCTCTATTGTCCCCTTAAAAGCTTTCATTGGTGGGCAGGACCTGAAGTTAGACCACGTGTCTGCCCCCAGCTCACTGCTGACTAGGGCTGCAGTTGGCCTGGGTTTTGTGATTATCTTCCCCTCTCCTCAGGGCAGGAGTCACTGCCTGCATACTTCCAGCCTTATGGCACCACCTTGGATGGACTTCTACATCAGGCATGTTGGAGGGCAAAGGTCCATAGGAAAACGCAAGGAAGGGGGTGGTGGCACAGTGCCAGCAAGGTCCTTGCAGGTCTGGTGTGGGAGGGGACTTGCAGCCACTTGAGAAAACTGCTAAGGCCAGCTGGGTTGGAGGGTCAGATCTGCAGAAGCTCATGGGGCAAGGTACACTATTAGCAAGCTCCACTCTGGTTCCCACAGGTTTCTGTGTATTTAGGCTGAGGAGTGAGGGAGGGAAACGATGCCCACCAGCTCCTTTGTTCTTGGATAGGTGTTCCAAATATCCCTGCCCCTCCAGCACACACTCTGAGATTAGTAAATAAAACTCCTTCCTGTATACCTCTTGCATTTTTCAAACTGCCACTTCTGTGCTGTATCTCAGTGGTGCTGTTTGTTGTGCTGTCTCTTCAAGTGTGACAACACAGTTTCCTATTTACTTCAGGCTCTCCCAGAGCAGAGTCTGCTGATTTTTGAAGTTCCAGATGCTAAGCACCACCGATTATAGGAACTTGTAAAGCCACGCCCCTCTGGTTTTCAGAGGCAAATGTTATGGGATTCATTTTCTCAGTGGCAGTCCCTTGTGCCTGGGATGCGTAGCTCTGGGCGTTCCTCTCTCCCCTCTCTATGCCCCGCCCCGGGACAGTCCTGGATATGTTTGACTCCCTGTAGCATCTCTGCTTTCCTGTCCTCCTCAGTGTGGTCTCTTGTCTACATTTAGCTGTAGAGAGTCTGTTCTGCTGTCTGCAGGTTGTTTTCTGGGTTATTTACACTGATGTGGGTGTTATCTTGTTATGTCCATCCAGGACCCTTATACTGTGCCATCTTCCCTGGAAGTTCTGTATTTTAACTCTTAACGGTTACTGCTGAATCACTTTCCAAAAGGTTGTAATAATTCACACCTCTCCCAGCAATGCATAAGGTTGCTCCATTCCTACATCTTTACCAACCCTAATGTTATCATTCTTTAATTTTTCTTATCCTGGAGTTTAATAAAGGATACCCTGTTGTTGCTCTGTTCTGCATTTCCTTGTTCACTGGTGAGGTTGGCTCTGTTGTCGTGTGTCTTTTATGCATTTGGATTTCCTCTTAACTGTCCGTGCACATTCTGTGCCTAGTTTTTCTTTTTCTTTTCTTTTTTTAGAGAGAGAGAGCACATGAGCAGCGTAGAGGGATGGGGGTGGTGGAGAAAGAGAGAGAGAGAGAGAGAGACAGAAAATCTTAAGCAGGCTCCATGCTCAGTGTAGATCGCAACACAGGGCTCAGTCCCATGACCCTGGGATCGTGACCTGAGCTAAAATCAAGAGTCAGATGCTCAACTGACTGAGCCACTCAGGCACCTCTCTCTTTTTTTTTATTTTTTATTTTTTATTTTTTTTATTTTTAAGTAATCCTTACACCCAGCATGGGTCTCAAACTCATGACTTCGAGATCAAGAGTCTTATGCTCTTCCAACTGAGCCAGCCAGGTACCCCTGTGCCTGCTTTCTGTTGGATTGCATATGATTTCTTTATCAACTTAGAGAAGCTTTTGTATCAGGAATTTTAAATCAATTATGTATTACAATTTATTGCTCTTTTTTAATTTTGTTAATGTGATTTTTTTCGTTAGAATTATTTTAAATTTCTATATATTCAGATATGTCAAGCTTTTTTCTTTATGCCTTTAGGTTTCCTGATTTTTGTTAGATGTCCTCTAAGAATTATCCTATTTTTGTTTTCATTTTTGTTTATTTTTTGACATTAACATTAAATTTGTAACCCCTTAGAAATTTGTATATAGTGTAAATCAAGGGTATAATTTTGATTTTCTGGTTGCTTGAAAAGTGTCATTTCAATATATATATACTTATTGGGCCTCAAAATTAACCTTGTACCCATTTAATTTTGTATAATCTATCACTGTGTCAAAGGTTAAAAGTTGGATATATAACCCCTTCAAAAAAAAAAGACCAAATTCCAAAAGTTTGTGTAAGTTTCTGATTTGTGATGCTGAATTTTTTATTTCTCTGTGATGCTGAAGAGCGGAACAAAGCATTTTTTTTTCCAGTTCTGAATGTGTATATACCTTACCACTATTTCCACCAGGATTAAATAAATTGTTTCATATTGTATTTTGTGTCCTTTCCATTTCTGTTCATCTAGACCAGGGGTTGAAATTTTTGTTTTCTGTAAAGACCTGGATAATAATTATTTTAGACTTTGTGGGCCATATATTCTGTATCACAACTACTCATTATAGTGCAAATGCAGCCATAGGCAACAGGAAAAGGAATGAACCTGTTTTCCAGTAAAACTTTAATGAAAAAGAAAAGAAAAAAAAAACTGGGGCAAGCCACATTTGGCTCATGGACTGAAGTTTGTCAGTTTTTGAGCTAGAGCATTACTAACCCCTTTTCTTCTTCTTTATTTCTTTTCTGTCTTTTTTTTTTTTCCCCAAGAGTCTAAGCCAGTGTTCTTGTAGGTCTCACTTGCTGGATATCTTGCTATTCCTCATGTGATATTTAACTTACTCTTTTTGTTCCTCTGTTTCCTGTAAAATGAAAATTAAGTCTAGAGATTTGTTCCATAGGCAATATTTGTTTTCAATTTATAGGTGAACTTTTAGCAGAAGTTTTGCTCAAGGGGAAGAAGGAGAAATTATTTTTAGGTTGCAGAGTTTTAATGGATTGATAAACTCTTAAGGGATCCAGCATCTGAGAAAGTTTGGCCAGAACAAAGGGAATAATAGAAAATATCCCTGGGTACTGGAGACAAAGAAGTTTTTAGTTTTCACGAAGCCATTCCCATCTATTGATCATTCATGACTGGACACACTGCACTCAAAGTATTCAGTCTGATTGGCTACTGAAATTCTGGCTTTTAAAAACTTAAGTATCTCTTTTTCTTTCTTAAATAAAGCACATTTTAAAGCTTTGAATGGTTTTTGGATTTGTTTTGTTTTGTTTTTCTTTATAGGATCCGCCTTAAATACAACTTCTATTGTCATAATAAGTTAAGAGAGTAGATGGCTTATGCGGTAACTTCCTAATTCATTATTAAAATGTTCAGTTATATGACACCTCAAAAAGGCTCATTTGATCTTTTTTGTACTTTGGTAAAATATGCCACCCTCAATCTTTTTCTAAATGTTTATCTGTTCTTTAAATGGCAACCATTAGTTCTATACATATCCAGTATGATTAGCATTCTTTTAAATTCTGTGCATACGCTCTATAATTGTTTTAACTGGTCTACATCTAGATTAGACAAGTCAAGACTTATATCTAAAGAGGTTTTTTTTGTTTTTGTTTTTTTAATTTTGTAGACTCTTCCAAGCACAGACTTAAGGTAAACCTGAGGTAGGAAAAATGACATCAGAATAATTCCACTAATCAGTGATAATTAAGGCCTTTCATCTCTGCAGTTCAGAGAGCTACAAGAACATTGTCTCATAATTCTCAAATGACTCTCTGAAGTGGGCAGGCAAATACTATTACCCTAACTTACAGTTGTAGGTTGTGGTGTTTAAAGGTTAGAGAGGTGTTTCACATAGGGTTTTTAAAAACGAAGGAGAGATGAGAGTTTCTTCATCTTTCTAGACCACTCAAAGTCCACAGTTGCTCTTTTCTGAATTATCAGGATTATTGTAATATGTTTGGAATATTTCTAGTCAAAATATAAAAACATGAAATGAAAATTTCAGTCTTCTGGTTAGTGCATTTCATGCTCAACTAAACATTTCTAGTGGGTGCTTACTAAATAGTTAATGATGATGTTCCCTCTTACCAAAATACTTAAGACTTTACAGAGAACAGAGAACACACTATCATTTATTATGTATCACCCTAATGTCTTCAGTATTAATAATGCTTTGTTCTTAAATGTTCTCTAGGACTAGAAAGTATGCCTAGCATCCAAAACCAATTTCGGGTACAGGTTATTAATATCGTTAACTTTTGAACACAGACGTTTTTACATATGAATGTGTTATTATTATTTCAGATATATTTCTTTCTCTCATTTCCTGTTTGAGTCAGTGATATCAACCATCATACTTTTGTAATAGGCTGGAAGTATCAGTGATCTTCATTACTTTTCTCTTCCTCACCTCCAATCCATTTGGTTACCTATTCCTGTATGTACATAGTATTTTGCGTACCCATCTATCCTTCATTCCCATGGCCACTGCCCTAGATCAGGTCCTCTTCTCTTGGTCTCTAGTCTTTTCCTTTTCTGTTTTTTCATACTGCTTCCTGAATTATACATCTGACCATTTAACTATTCTTGGATGGCTTCTATTACTTGGAGTCCTAATGCCTTAATATGAAATCTTATCTTGACTGTATCCCATCCTGATTCTTCTTCCATCATACTGGACTTTTGAACGTTATATAAACATTCTGCACTATTTTTGTACTTTTACTGTTCCCTCTACTCAGAAATATCTCTTCTCTATTTCTTCCTGTAAAAATCCTAGTACAGATGCCATTTCCTTTGTGAATCTCTTTAATTCTTCCAGTGAGACTTGATATCCCCTTTCAATATACATTTATAATACCTGGACTTAACCTTTTCTGTTACATCTTTAACATTTTATTCTGAACTGTATTTCATTGTGTATATATATATATATATATATATATATATATATATATATATATCTTCTACCATGAGCTTATTATGGGTGGAAACTGTATATATAACATAGTCACACCTTAATGAGTTTGTATATTGTAGTTTTTGCTTTCAACTTAAAAAATTTTTTTTAAATGTTTTATTTATTTTTGAGACATAGAGAGACAGAGTGTGAGCAGGGGAGGGGCAGAGAGGGAAGGAGACACAGAATCAGAAGCACGCTCCAGGCTCCCAGCTGTCAGCACAGAGCCAGAGCCTGATGCGGGGCTCGAACTCGTGAACCACGAGAACGCGACCTGAGCTGAAGTCTGGTGGTACTCAACCAACTGAGCTATCCAGGCACCACTCAACTTTTATTTTATTTTTTTTTTATTTAAAAAAAAATTTTTTTTTAACGTTTATTTTTGAGACAGAGAGAGACAGAGCATGAATGGGGGAGGGTCAGAGAGAGGGAGACACAGAATCTGAAACAGACTCCAGGCTCTGAGCTGTCAGCACAGAGCCCGACGCAGGACTCGAACTCACGGACCACGAGATCATGACCTGAGCCGAAGTCGGATGCTCAACCGACTGAGCCACCCAGGCGCCCCAGCACCACTCAACTTTTAACTGAAGTCTGTAATTCATTGAGCAGATCAATTGAGCAATTTCAAGAATTGATTCATCGTTATACTACCCCTAAAAAATTACTAGAAAGGATAATTTTGTTTTGCAGGTGGTAAAAGCTTAAGAAAAAGCTGTCTTTGTATATGTTTCCTGAAATCAGCAGTGTAGATAGAAATGGAATCTTCTGTTATATATAGTAAACAATCATTCTACGTGTTCTACCTGTCTTCTTTTCTATGAAATTGTTGTAGGACATTAATACAAACTGATAATTCAAAACATCCCTTAGTTTTTTCCATTCTTATATCCTTCCCACCAGCCATTCATTCATCATTTAGAGGTGCCTACTGTGTTCTGGCACAATTCTAGATACTAGAGATACAACTGTAAACAGTCTAGGTTTAGGAAACAGTCATGTAATAGTCATTAAAAAAAAAGTTGTACAGAATGCTACAGTGCTAATGCTTTATATATATGTTTGTCAGAATCTGGGCTAAATGGCTTGCTTTAATTTTTTTTAATGTATATTTGTTTATTTTGAGAGAGAGGATGTATGTGAGTGGGGGAGGGGCAGAGAGAGAGAGAGAGAGAGAGAGAGAGAGAGAATCCTAAGCAGGGTCTGCGCTGTCAGCACAGAGCCCGACATGGGGCTCAATCCCACAAACCTGTGAGATCATGACCTGAGGTGAAATCAAGAGTCATACACTTAACCAGCTGAGCCACCAAGGTGCTCCTGAGTTTAAATTTATATTTAAATCCTTGCTTGTCTGTCATCTTCCTTGCCTGTGCTAAATTTGGTTAAGATTTATATTTTGGGTTCTAGATTACATGGTGAAGTATAAGTATTAAATCTAAATAGAATTTGGGGCACCCGGGTGGCTCAGTCGGTTAAGCATCTGACTTCAGCTCAGGTCATGATCTCGCGGTCTGTGAGTTCGAGCCCCGTGTCGGGCTCTGTGCTGACAGCTCAGAGCCTGGAGCCTGCTTCGGATTCTGTGTCTTCCTCTCTCTCTGACCCTCCCCCATTCATGCTCTGTCTCTCTCTGTCTCAAAAATAAATACACGTTTAAAAAAAATTTTTTTTAAATAAATAGAATTTATTAAACAAATATAATTTTTTGCGATAAATGTGTGATTCATGCTAAGTAATATGTGAGCTTTTAGAAAAATCATATGAACATTAAATTTAAAGTTTTTTTTAAGTTTTATTTATTTATTTTGAGGGAGAGAGCTATGGAGAGGCAGAGAGAGGGAGAGAGAGAGAATTCCAAGCAGACTCCTCACTGTTAGCACAGAGCCTAATGTGGGTCTCAAACTTACAAACCCATGAAATCATGACCTGAGCTGAAATGAAGAGTTGGATGCTTAATGGACTAAGCCACCCAGGTGCTCCATCAAATTTTTTTAATTTTAATTTTTTCAGCATTCGGGGATAATTTTTAAAAGACTGATGAAAGGTACACCTGGGTGGCTCATTTGATTAAGCATCTGACTTTGGCTCAGGTCATGTTCTCATGGTTCGTGAGTTCAAGTCCTGCGGTGGGCTTTGTGCTGACACCTTGGAGCCTGGAGCCTGCTTCAAATTCTGCGTCTCCATCTCTCTGCCCTTCCCCACCGCTCGCACTCTGTCTCTCTCTCTCTCTCTCTCAAAAATAAACATTAAAAAAATAGATGAGTAAAATTAAAGAAAATAAAAGATTGGTGAAAAACTTTAGAAAGTGAACTATCCTTTTTTACTTTTGTGACATTAAGTCTTTATATATGGTAGTTTGCATGAATCTAAGGCACATAACGTACACATACATCGTATTTAGTCAGATGAACAGTTTGTTTCCATTGGGTACCAGTTAATTTTACATGTTTACTAATCTTTTTTTTTTTTTTAGTAGTTCGTATTTTTTTCCAGTTTTATTGAGAACAACGTGTTTGCTAATCTTAAAATGGCCATCATATCTACTTGGCTGTAAAAGTTCTTTGTGCTCTACTAGTGTAGCTTATTTTTTGCTATAGCAAAAAGTGTCTGTCATTGCCTGGCCTACCCTGCCAGTTGACCTAATATAAGCTATTTTCCCAAAAGTTCTTGCTGCATGAGTAGTAAACTATTGCCAGCTTCTCAACCTTTCCCTCTGGCCCTGGCTTATTAAACCAGAGGAAGCGCTGAACAAGGATAGCCCATTCATAGGCTAAACAGGTATTTGTGGCATGGTTTGGTGTGACAGGCTCTGCTCAGGCAGAGATAATAGCTTTGGGGTGAAATAGATTCTCCTAAGGATTTTCAATTTACTGATGTAGGGAAGCTGCTTAATGGTGATGAACACCGTAGCTGAGAGGTCACATAGAGCTTGCATTAGGGTAGGATTTATTTGCCATGTGTATACTGCATGAGTTTTCTGGGAAGGAGAAGATAATTGATGAGCAGAAGCAGACACTGTGTGTGGAATGTGTATATGCATGTATATGAGAGTTTGTGTGTATGTAAGAGAAAGGCACATACCTGATAGAGTAACAAAGGTTCCTGATGGTTTTCTAGGCCTTGGGAAACCTAGACTGTCCTCCTTACCCTTCTATAGACTTAGTATGCTCCTTCCCAACTCTGTGCACTTGCTTAAGTCTCCCTACTTGTAGTCTTTCTCCCCACTTCAGGCCATCCTGAATGTTACCACCAAGTTAGTGTTCCTTTTTCTTTTTGTTTGTTTGTTTGTTTGTTTGTTTATTGAGAGTGAGTTGGGGAGAGGGACAGAGGGAGAGAGAGAGACAGACAGAAAAATCTTTTTTTATTATTATTTTTAAAAAATTTACATCCAAGTTAGTTAGCAGATAGTGCAACAATGATTTCAGGAGTAGATTCCTTAATGTCCCTCACCCATTTAGCCCATCCCTCCTCCCACAACCCTTTCAGTAACCCTCTGTTCTCTATATTTGAGAGTCTCTTCTGTTTTGTCCCCTTCCCTGTTTTTATATGATTTTTGCTTCCCTTCCCTTATGTTCATCTGTTCTGTGTCTTAAAGCCTTCATATGAGTGAAGTCATATGATATTTGTCTTTCTCTGACTAATTTTGCTTAGCATAATACCCTCTAGTTCCATCCATGTAGTTGCAAATGCAGACACACAAAATCTTAAGTAGGCTCCATGCTCAGCACAGAGCCCAATGTGGGGCTCGATCCCATGACACTAGGATCGTGACCCGAGTCAAAATGAAGAGTCAGATGCTCTACCGACTGAGCCACCCAGGTGTGCACAGGTTAGTGTTCCTTAAAACTGCTCTGAGCATGATGTTCATCTGGCCAAAAATCTTTAATGTTTCCCACATTACCTTCATAATAAAATTTAAGTTCCTCAGCAGTGTGTATATGGCCTGTCTCAACTGTGCCTTATAGGATATTTTGTCTGAAAGAACGAAGTATACATTAATACATTTGATATTTTAGTATCCCAGCTCTTGGTGGAAGTCAGTAGTTCTGTTCTGGCCATTTGTCTCCAGAAATTTCAATGAGAGTATCAACTGGACTAGAAGCCCCAGAATCATTTGTAGAAAACAGATATGGCTCTGAGGTTGAAATAAGAGCCACTAGAGGCATGTCTCTACATTTTGAATATACATAGTGGTGGGTTCTGGGGCTTGTGCCCTGGTGGAAGACTTGTATGAGACCAGCTCTGTCCATCCAGCTTCTTGCCTGCTGATAGGCAGTCTGATGAAAGCTTTGTCTGATGATTAACCTGACAATGTGCCAAACTGTCCAGTAACCTTTTCTTTGAGTTTTAAATTCTAAATGTTTTTATTGATCAGAAAGAAATAGCCCTTTAGAGACCATTTAATTTTTGCTTTGAGAGCCTTGACCACCACAGTGCCAAGAGAGTTGACTTACAGTGTGGTTGATTAAATTGGCATTCTTTTGGGTCTTTTGGGAATTTTTCAGAACTCCAAATTTCATGGGTCAACACCCAGCCTTATCCTCTATTTTGAAAAAAGTAGGAAGAACAGCAACATGTTAACTTTCGGCAGGATAGGAAATGCAATCATCCTGCTCCTCATAATGGTGCCTCATTATCTATAAACTGTCTCTTTTGAAGATGATCCATAAAAATTTTAGCTCTTTGCTCTAAAATTCAGTGTTTTTTACAGTTTTTCCCCCCATCTGTGTCCTATTCTTTCTCTAAAGGAATTCTTCTTCAACCAAACTAGCCTATATATTCTCCTTCCTCCTCCCAGCATGCCAGGCATATTTCTACCTCAGTGTCTTTGCATATAATGTTTTCCCATGCTGAAATATCCTCTCCAATCTCTAGCTTGCAGGGCCTAGCTTAATGTTTACTTCCTCAAATCAGAATAATGGTAAGTTCTATACCAACATTAATAAGTACTTTTTAAATAAATGATCTACCACTTCACTGGCAAAAGAAATCTGTGCTATGAATTTATAGTATGCTCCAAGTGACTGGACATTTTGCAAATAAAGTAAAATTTCAGGGATATCACTAAAAAATGTAGTTTCTGGGAATCTTTTGAAATAACAAAGATCTGCCAACAGTAGGCCCACTTTTCTACAAGCACCAGGATGGAGCTGAGAAATTATTATCCTTTTGAATGATTTGCTACTTTAGTCCCACCGCTCCTCACTCTGTCCCCATATTGCCCCGGCCTGCTTTGGTTCTTTTTTCAGCCTTTCTACCGCATGGGCAATTGAATTTAAGCTGGTGGCTATAGAGATACCCAACGAAAATGAATGGCTAGTCTTCCAAGGAAGAAAGAGAGATTATCAAGGTCCCTGATAGTCTGTGTTTTAACAGCTAAGAGAGGTAACTTCATACTAATTTCCTATCTTGTAATTGATAATAATCAGTGAGAATAACCCATAAAGTAAGGACACTTAATCATGGGGTAGAGTACCAAGAAATGAAATACTTTTTAAAAAAATGTTTATTTATTTTTGAGAGAGAGAGAATGCCAGCAGGGGAGGGGCAGAGAGAGAGAGAGGGAGACACAGAATCCAAAGCAGGCTCCAGGCTCTGAACTGTCAGCACAGAGCCTGATATGGGCCTTGAACTCATGAATGTTGAGATCTTGACCTGAGCTGAAGTTAGCTGTTTAACCGACTGAACCACCCAGGCGCCCCAGAAATGAAATACTTTTAAGAAAGTAATTTTTTTTTCTTGGCTCAGAGAAGGGAGTAATCACTAGGAAGGGCTGTCTGAGCCCTGATACCACTTTTTAGGATCCATTTCCTCCACAGGGTGAGCTCTTTGGGATAATAGAATGGAAGCAAAGATTTCAAAACAGCTAATATATAGGAGCAGGAATTCATTCTGTTCTCAAATGAGTAATTACTCAAAAGAGTAATTCCCATCTCTTTTCTCATCTGAGTCTTCCTATAAACATTTTGTTTAGGCAGTAATAGTTGGTGATTGTCCAACGTTTTAAATATTTTCAAGTTCTTTTTTTTAATGTTTGTTTATTTTTGAGAGAAAGACACACAGCGTGCAAGTGGAAGAGGGGCAGAGAGAAAGGGAGACAAGGGAGACAATCTCAGGCAGGCTTCAGTCTCCCAACTGTCAGCACAGAGCCTGATGCAGGACTCAAACTCACCAACTGTGAGATCGTGACTTGAGCCAAAGTTGGACACTTAACCGACTGAGCCACCCAGGCACCCCTCAAGTTCTTTTTTTATATTGTCTCATTTAAACTTCTATAAACCTTACAAAGTGGGATAGAATAGATGAAGAAAGTCAGACTCTAGGACTTTAAGTGAATTACCCAAGTGCCATGTGAATATTATATGATAGAATTGAAAGTAGATCCCTGCTCTTCAGATATCTTGCCTTGTGTTTGTAATTTTATACTGTCTTGGTCTTCATTATCATCCTATGAATGATCTCATCCTGCTTTTGTATGTGCTACCAAAGGACGGAGGCAATGACGCTAAGCCCATAGTAAGAAGACAGTAATGTAAGAATTGAATTTTGGAACTGGGTCAGCCTCTATCTGTAATTTATTCAGTCTTCTTTAACTCTTTGTGTAAACTACCCACAAGGTAACTAAAGTTTCTTCATTAAGCCAAAAGTTTTGTTCTACATCTTTACTGTAGATAAAAAATACTGATCTTTATGATCTACTGAAAATGACTTTTAAATTGTTCTAATTTACTGTTTTTTTGTTTTTTGTTTTTTTGTGTGTGTGTGTGTTTTGTTTTTTTCTGTTTAGAATGTGAGCTTCTTACAGGTAAAAACCCTTACCTTGTTTGCCACTGAACCCTCAGCATCTAGATAGATACCTGGCTGGTGTAATATGTTCAGTTAAGTATTTGATACCTAGTTTGCTGACTTAGTATTTTATGATCTTCCATTAAGGATCTGCTGTCCCAGATCAAATGTTGGTTGCTTTCTGACATCCACTTTCTCCCTTAGGTGCTAGAGGGGTGGTCAGCCCTGTGAAGGAAGGAGTATGAACACTGATGTAGAGCTTCTTGGAGTTGAAACAATTACATTTATGTGGTAAAAGTCTCTGAGTCAGGTGGCAAATAGGTTTAATCCTTACATACCATTTCTCTCAATGCCGCTTGTAAGGTAGCCCTTTGTAGACATCAATGCTTTCAAATCCCTATAGTTCAGAGGTGTCACGTGTTGAGGTCAGTCTATACCATACCATGAAGTGGGAGAAGTTAGGAAGCATTACTTTTTAGACTGTAGTCAGAGTCTGAGATTCTGGACTTCAATAAGAAGTCTTCTACATGGTGAGAGTTCTGTGATAATGTAGCTGAGGGAAATATACAGACATGTTTGAACCAGTGCGTCTGCAAGTCTGCTATTTCCAAGAACAGAAAGCACACAAAAGTCCAGATTCTAAAAGGTTAAGAAGGGCTTACTGTTTAGTCCCAAGACTTTGCCAGTTTCTTCATAGTTGAACTTGGCTCTTTCTGATTCCTAGGTGTTGAATCCATTGGGTGGTCTTGTTGAATAAAGACTTCTATTAAGAAGGGAAAAGAGGGCAAATAGCATGTCTTATCCTTGCAGGGAGAAAGACTGTTGAAAGAGCACAAAGCTGTCAGGATGTTAAGTAACACTGTAAAAACATGCAGGAGTTGATTTACTGTTTGGGTTGTCATAGCCTGAAGCAGTTGGTGCTGTTCCCCGATGTAAGAACTTTTTTGTTTCTCCAGGACAATGTCAGGCCCCAGGAGGCTTTCACATGACTGTCACTATTAAGAGCCAAGTGCCTGTTTTGAAGAAATCAGAGCTGGTAGTTCAAGTGTTGAGCAGAACTACTTATTATAAAGTGTCAGGGGACAGGATGTGTGTAACAGGATAGAAAGAGAAACTAATATTTATTGAGAGTCTGTTTCACACTAGACATGGGTGAATGCTTGCAAATGTGCTATCTTACTTAGTCTTTATAATAGTCCCATGAGATAGGTATTTTCCCACTTTCTAGGCTTGGGAACCAGGACATCAAGAAACTTAAATGACTTTCCCAGGGTCATACAGCTAATAACTGAGCTAGATCTAAATCTACATTGTCTAACTCTCAAACCAGTAATTTTTCCCCTCATAATACTTTGTGTTCTATGGGTAATAATAGAGAGGGTTCACTTCCTGATCTTCCTATACAGGAAGAGGGGATACAGAGTATAAAATGGCAGAATTATATGCATTTACATACGACTTTCTAACTCTAACCTTCAACATGTTTTTTTTCAAAATGCTTTATTTTTTTATTTTTGTTTTTTTAAACGTTTATTTATTATTAAGAGACAGAAAGAGACAGAGCATGAGCATGGGAGAGGTAGAGAGAGGGGGAGACACAGAATCTGAAGGAGGCTCCAGGCTCCAAGCTGTTAGCACAGAGCCGGACATGGAGCTCGAACTCACAAACTGTGAGATAATGGCCTGAGCCGAAGTCAGACACTTAACCGACTGAGCCACCCAGGTGCCCCCCAAATGTTTTAAATACAGTGAACTTTTAAACATAGTACTGAGATCTCATGAGTGATACAGTGGAGTGAGATGAGAAGTGTTTTTCTCCCCAAATTAAAGGTAATTGTAAAAGTATATATGATTTCCAGAGGCTACTAGTGATTTTCAGGGTATATAGCATCTTTACTGACATATGTTTAGATTTAAACTCTAGCATTCCATTTTGAAAGCAGTTTTACTTTTAATCTGAGTATTTCTTGGAAGCTGACTCGGACTTAGGTTCTCTGTCCTGTAAATGACAGAATTATTAGAAGTTCTGTCTTAATGTTCACATTATATTTTTCTTTTCATAAATGAAGATAAAAGCTTTGCATTAGAATTTTCTTTTCTCTTTTTCAGAGTACAGATGTAAACCCTCATTTCAGCACAGTAATGAGAGCATGATTTTCTGTTTGCTTTGCTAGAAGCCCCTTCTCATAGTTTGAAATTGGAACACAGGAATTTTCTTGTTTGTTTCATTTTATTTTCTTTACCCTTAGGGATCATTTGGCTTTCATTTGAAGTTCTAACTGACAAAGGGGGGAAAAACAGAAAAATGATGGAACATTTGAGTTAATAACATAGAAAAACCTGTATTAAATTAGATTCCAAATCTCAAAAGTGAGTTTGTACTTTGATACTTTGAAGAATTGGTACAGTTGTTGTAATCCTTCTTTTGTTTGGTTTTGCTTTGTTTTGTTTTGTTTTGTTTTAACCTTTGGCATAGAGGAGTGATTTGATAAATAGAATGATTTTATTGGTGTTTTCTAAGAAAAAGTTGGGAGGATGAGATTATCATACTAAAACAATGAGTTGGAAGTGCTATGGATACCAGCTCCCTTGCCCATACAAGAGGGAAAGGGAATTATGGAAATGAAGTATGAATTGCATCTTAACTGTGGACTTCCTGATTTTTTTCAGTGTTATTGTTGAATATTAAAATAATCTCTCAATTTGACTTTAAGAAAATTACTTGATTTGAGTATTGTCTTCTTTCTTAGAATTGACAGGCAGGAAAGAATTTGCACCTGAGCTCCTGATGAAGCTTTTAGTCAGAGTACTCGTTAGCAGTTCCCTAAACAAGTTGGTGTTCTTGGCAGCTCTAGCCTAGAGTCTTTGTGTTCAGTGCCTTTGTCATACTCTTCCACCCCACTTGGCTGGCCCGTGCTGTGCAGTGGCAGGAGCTCAGCAGGAGCTGAGGCAGGTGGCTCAGTCGGTTAAGCATCTGATTATTGATTTTGGCTCAGGTCATGATCTCATGGTTTTGTGAGTTTGAGCCCCACCACACTGGGCTCTGTGCTGACAGCATGGAGATTGCTTGGGATTCTCTCTCTCTCTCTCTCTCTCTCTGCCCCTCCCCTGGTGGTATGCATGTGTATTCTCTCTCTCTCTCTCTCAAAATAGATAAATAAACTTTAAAAAAAAAAAGGGGTGGGGGGAAGGAACATGCTGTGTGTAGTACTTCTGGTATTCTTCCACTAGTCAGGGCTAGTACAGGCAGCATCAAGATACCCGGAGACAGCCGTTAGGAGCATCCAGGCAGAGAGCTACTGCTGCTGCTGCTGCTTTTAGGCTAGCACTGAACTACCGTGGCTAGACTAGATTGCTAGAGGCGGCCTGTACTATCAGAGTAAAAGTACTTCTTTTTCTCTTTGGGAAAGTAAATAGAGATGCTGCTTAATCAACCAGTATCATTTCAGTGTTGCTGGATATGAGATAATGTGGTAAAATCAAGAGGTGTAAGATAGTTTTACACTCACCCCAAAACTGCGTTAAATTGCTTTAGATGCATTATCTCATTAAATCTTCACAACAGTCTTACCAGCTAAATCTGTTAAAATTCCCATTGTAGAGTAGAAAGCTTAAACCAAGCCAGCCACACTAAAAGTGGTAGTTTTGATTTAGATTTGAATTTAGGTTTGTTTGATTTCAAAGCCCATGTCCACTAATTGTTGGGGGTAGGTACTTAGTACATAGATAATCATTTCTTCACACATAGAATCTCATCATGAGGAAACATCAGACTAACCCAAATTGACATTCTACAAAATAACCAGCTTGTACTCTTCAAAAATGTCAGGATCAAGAAACACAAGAAAGGCTGACTGAGAAACTATTCCAGATTAAAGGAGGCTAAAGATGCATGACATCTAAATGCAGTCAATGTGTGACCATAGATTTGATTTGAGAGCAGGAAAAAAACTTTATAAAGGATACTATTTGGGCATTTGATAAAATTTGAATATAGACTGGGCTAGATAATAGTGTTTATCATTATTATATAACCATGGCTATATAAGAAAATGCCCTTGTCTTTAGAAAACATGCACTAAAGTTTTCAGGAATAAAAGGACCTAACATCTCCTACTTACTCTCAAGTGGTTGTGTGTGTGAGAGAGAGAGAGAGAGAGAATGACAAAGCAAATGTGGCAAAATATAAACAGTTGAATAAACGGTGAATTTGGGGAAAGTATAGGAGAATCATGTTTTTGTCAAATTTTTTATATACTTGAAATGATATAATGAAATGTGACTAAAATGACTCAGAAACAAAGAAACCCAACTAAGGCAAGGCATCACAGCCAAAAATTAAGTACCACATTAATATATGTCATACTGTCAAAATATTTTTCTTATACTTCCATTGGGGACATACTCCACTTTGCTTCAAAATAGTTACTTGTTTTTAACTAATATTTTTGTCCCATTACTTTTGACCCCTGTTTGATAGTTCATATTTCTGGTTTGTTTAGACATAATCTTGGATAGAGTGGCAAATCTGTTCTTTTTAATGAAAGGATGGACTGCAAAGTAGAGTAAGAAGTTTTTACTAATCATTTATGTTTGTTTATTTTTATTTATAACAATGTATATGCAGCCTACGTCCTCTTTCTGTTGTTTTTTTTTTTTTTTTTTTTAAGTTTATTTATTTGTTTTGAAAGAGAGCACAAATAGGGTAGGGGCAGAGAGAGAAGGAGACAGAATTCCAAGCAGGCTCCACATACCGTTAGTGCAGAGCCCAACATGGGGCCCGAACCCAAGGACCGCGAGATCATGACCTGAGCTGAGATCAAGAGTTGGATGCTTAACCAACTGAGCCACCCAGGCTCTTTCTGTTTTAGGTGATTATCATCAAGCCTTGATTATGTATGAGTGAACTATGCTATTTCAGGTATTATCAAGGACTCTCT
Organism: Leopardus geoffroyi; assembly: GCF_018350155.1. Classification (NCBI taxonomy): domain Eukaryota; kingdom Metazoa; phylum Chordata; class Mammalia; order Carnivora; family Felidae; genus Leopardus; species Leopardus geoffroyi. The sequence continues at coordinate 80,079,674 of NC_059336.1, forward strand.
TTTCCTTTGCCCCACCCAGTCCATTGCATCTTGGCTTGGCCAGCGAATAGCTGTAGGCCAAATATGAAGGATGTTAAAAGTTTGAATTCATAATTTAATATACTTATCTTTTTTTCAATACTTTTTCACTCACTTTTTAAAAATGTGAGGTATAATTGACATATAACATCATCTTATTTTTAGGTGTACAACATAATGATAATTGTATACATTACAAAATGATCATATTTATGTTTTTGCATTCCATAAGTTGATGTGGGTTTTTTTTAAGATGAATAATTTGGTGTTCTTCGGTTAGATGGTAAGGCAGAACTGGGAATTCCTTCTGATTATAGATGGAAAGAACCTCAGGTTTAAGCAGGTATTTTGGCTCTATTAACTGTGACTTGGAAGAAGAAGTCATTTCTGTGTGTGTGTGTGTGTGTGTGTGTGTGTGTGTGTGTGTGTGTGTGTTTATTTTGAGAGATAGAGCGAGCGAGTGAGCAGGACAGGGGCAGAGAAAGAGGGAAAGAGAAAATCCCAAGCAGTCTCTGTACCGTCAGCACAGAGCCTGACGTGGAGCTCAGACCCACAAGCTGTGAGATCAAGAGTTGGATGCTTAACCAGCTGAGGCACTCAGGGGCCCCTGGAAGAAGTCTTAAACAAGGGGCTCCAAATATTAGTCAATTGACTAAGGTAAACACTGCTTCTACCTTTCCTGTTGATAGAGACAAGTAGCTATATATAAAACTGAATCCTCCTTGTGGCCTACCCTGTGCCCCCCACTTACAGAAAGACAGAGGGAATAAAAGGCCATCTTGCCTTAGAATAAAAACTTAGTCCCTTTATAATATGATTCTCTGCCCAGATCTCATGCACACATTAATTCAACTATGCTGCCATCCCATTACACTTAAAAAATGCTAGAAATTTTCCATGGCAGCTAGGATATATCCATTATCCATCCAGATGTTTTTATAGGCCACTTTAGATTGACTTTGGGTTATCATACTGTCAACACTCAGGTTTCCCTTGAGTCTTTGTTAAAGTTAACTGAATCATAGAATAACTTTCACATGAAGGTACTTAGTGACTATTAATGATGGTGTTTATATTATATCTGTATGAGTCAGGATTGCAAAATGGTTAAGTGCTCAGACTCTGAAGCTAGATAGACCTGAGTTTAAAACTGGCTCTGCCACTTACTACTTGTGTGGCTTTAATAAACAAGTTCCTCATCTTTCCTTACTTTCCTCTTCTATAACATGGGATAAAATTATCCTCAACAACATGAAATGATACACGTAAAACACTTAGCATGTAATGCCTGGCATTTTGTATGTGTTCTATAAATGTTAGCCATTGTTAATTATCATTGCTATTAATGTGATCATTAGTGTAATTTCTTAGTAGTTAATTATTGTAAATCCCCCCTGAATTTGCTAATGTTTTCAGATGCCTTTCAAAGTCTACTGAATGAATGGTGACCAAGCAAGAAGCTCTATTGTTTTGCCAATTAGGGACTGACTACCTGTTCTGTCTTTTGCAAAGGACTGAACTTTAATCTCTAGTTTCTAGAACTCTGGACAATTTTAAGAAAATGAGGCTTTTCTTTCTTTCCTCCATAAATTGGACCAGAAGTATATCAAAGCCCATAAAATCCATTACATTATCTGATGAAGTCTTCTTGCTGGATATAGCTGAAAAGATCTGGATCAAATGGATAAGGTCTGTCACTTCTACAGTTCTTCAGAGTGTTTTAACTCTGGCTTGCTTTCTTCCTAGTTAATAGGGCTGTTCTAAGGATCAGATGATGTCATTCATACAAAAGGGCTTTCTAAACTGTAAAGCACTGTAATAATGTGAGGGATGATTGTTCAAAGGCCCCAACAACCTAAGTGATGTCAGAATCCAACCCTAGGAGATGCAATCTCCCCTCTTCCTGCCACTTCAGAAGTTCGCAGTAAATTATTTGAGCTCGAGAGGCTAGTGGCTAACTTCATGCAGTGATTATGAATCCCTTCTTCTTCTCTCACCCCCATATTCTCTCACAGAATGGGGTGCCAGATTCTGAGTCAGTCTTCGGGCCTGGACTTTGGGACACAGCATGGTAGGCAGAGTACTTCATAGGATCTGGGAATGAGGATTAGGAAGCATTTCTTTTATACCATTTTCCAGTCCCCTTCCTGACAGCTCTTATCCTGGCAGCCCCCATAGATTAAATGGCATTTCAAAATTGAGTTCAGTGAGGATAAGACCCGATGAGGCTTCTGCCAAACTGGGCTGACAGACCTAAGTAATCAGTTGATAGTGTACGTGCACATGTGTGTGTATGTGTGTGTGTGTGTTTCTGGACTATTAGAGTTTGTTTTTTTTTTTTCTGTACAGTATGAACAGCAAGCCTAGAATTATGTGTGAGATCATCATCATTATCATCAACCACAAATACAGAATGTTTGGTAAACACAGGACCCTCCAAGCTTTGGTGTTTGTTATGAACTGAATTGTGTACCCTGCCAATTCACGTGTTAAAATCCCAACCCTCAATGCCTTAGAATGTAATTGTATTTGGAGTTTGTTGGAACCCTAATAAAATTAATCCCCTTTCCCCACAACCTCGACCAAAAAAAATGTATCCAAAACTTTTTCTCCCCGAATCACCATTTTCTGAATTTGAAAGTCCTCCTATCCTTAGTCATTTCATCCTTTGCCTCATTTACATAGCTTTATTTGTTTTCTCAAGAGAAGGACAAAGGTAAGTGCTTACTTTTTAACTATGCCTATTTCTGCTTAATTGTGCTGTCATGAAGGACTTAAAAGAAACCACATTGGGACAGCTGAGGACATGAATAGACGGTGCAGTTGGTAGAACAAGTTGGTGCTCTCTCTCCTTGGAGAAAATCTGCAGTCCCAGAATTGTTTTGATTAGTATGGCTTCTGTCTTCCTCCCCTACCAAGAAGTTTGTCATTCATTGCTGCAGTCTGGTCTTTTAATTGTATGTATTAAGATGTTTCCCCCATCTTAATCTGTAGATTATCAAGAACCCCTTGGAGAGCAAGTGCTATTGCATACTTTGTTTCTGCTTGCCTAATGGTATTACTTAAACAAGCAACTCTGGTTGAGTTTTGTTTTGTTTTGTTTTGTTTTGTTTTGTTTTGTTTTAATCTTCTCTGTTCCTTTCATGTAAATATATTTTAGTTTGTTTATCAAAGTTGTTTGCAGATGAGTTTGCTCTGGAATGTACCTCATCAGGCATGATGAGGGAGTCCCAATTTGAACTTCAGACTAAAAGAAGCAACACTTTTTTTCTCATGTGCTGAAGAGCTTTGTCAATTTGGTTTTTCTAAGATTTAAATGAATTTTTTTCCTCCTTCAGTATGATTTGCCTTTTCAGCTGTTTAGCAGTTGTTCTCTGGTTCTTTGTCCATTGTCACATGGGAACTAGTTCTACTTAGCCAAGAGCCAGTATGATTTCTTGCAAATCAAACCAGAGCACCTAAAAATAGCTTTTTACCCACATATTTTTCACCCAAAGTTTTTCAAAATACAGAAAATCTTAACAGCTAAACATTAAATCCTGCCGAAAATAAAAAGTTATAAAATGAACTGGAACACAATGTTTTGAAAAAGATAGAAATCAACCAGTTATCTAATTGTATTGAGCTTTTAGTGTTTTATAACTCAGCTTCGTTTTATTTTCTTTCATTGGGTGTTTCTAAAATAGTCTGTGTAAATGCTTAAGTCCTGGTGCTTATGTAAATCAGTACAGAGTCAGATTATCTCTAATTAGTTACCATTCTACTCTTAAATGTATATAAATTGGGGTGGAAAGTGTCTGAACTCAGAGTCAGATGTATTAGCGAGGAGTGGATTGAATCAAAGAGCTGAGAATTCTGGCCTTCACATAACTGGGGTTAGTCTCCAGGTTTCTTGTTTTATCTAGTGTTAAATGGAGATTGATGGTACTTCTCCTTTTCACTATCCCTACTGACCTGTACTGGGGAGCAGAATAGATCTGGCTGCTTTGAAATCTCTGGAGGAAAAAGAATAGTGATAGTCCTGGTTTAGCAGTGCATAATTTAGCCAACGAAAGAACCACTCTTTCTTGCAAGGTCAGACTATTTTCTTCCTTTCAGAAACAAGTCAGGGTTGCCTGGACCAAAATACGTGTTCCTTTTGACCACACATTGGCAGGACAGGTATGTCTAGTTTTCTTCTAAATCATGGGTCTAGATTTTTTTCCAGCTAAGAAATCTTAAACCAAAAGAATTGCAAGGTCCTGTTCTTGACACTTGGTCTTTTTAGAAATTCAAACAACTTTGAATGAACAGTGTTCTTGAAGTCTCATTGCCTTGTTGGTTCACAGGCTCTGAGCCTACAGAAGAAAATGTAGCACAGTGGCAGAAGGATGTGTGTGTTTCTATGTGTGTAAATTCAACCTTTGGTACATTGAGATTATTTTACTAATGCCCCCTTTATAAAGTTCCATGGGGTTTCCTGATGCCTAACAACCTTGTTGATTAGAAAGGTATGGAGAGTATGGGTCAGGGATCTGAGTAGTTTAAGATACTGCACCTATGGATATGTGTATCTGATATGGGTTATGGGGTAAGGAGAAGGATTTGCCTTTGGTATTTTCCTGGTTCTTTTGTTTTCTGTCCTACCTATAAACTCCCATTCTCCCTGTCCTTCTTATTGCCTAAGCATCCCGAGTTTTAAGGCAGGCTACTTGGGTTCTTTCTTCCTGGAAGAAAATGAATCTTCTGATGTAAGTGATAGAAAAGTGTTAATGACTTTTTGTTTTACCTCTCCTGGGAGTATTTATGCTGTAAAGACATTATCTAGGCTGAGGACAGTAGTCCTCCTTCCTAAAGAAAAGGAGATATTTGGGAATAAGAAGATCTTTCTGACATGAATAGACATTTTTTCAAAGAAGACATACAGATGGCCAACAGAAACATGAAAAGATACTCAGTACTCAGTATCACTAATCATCAAGAAAATGCGAAGCAAAACCACAGTGACCTATCACTTCACACCTGTATGCAAGGCTAAAATAAAAAAGACAAGAGGGAGCACCTGGCTGGGACAGGCAGTAGAGCATGTGACTCTTAATCTCAGGGTTGTGAGTTCAAGCCCCATGCTGGGCATGGAGCCTATTTTTAAAAATAAATAAATGAATAAATAAAATAGACAAGAAATAACAAGTACTGTCAAGGATATGGAGAAAAAGGAATCCATATACACTGTTGATGAGAATATAAATTGGTGCAGCCACTATGGAAAACTGCATGGAGCTTCCTGAAAAAAATTAAAAATAGAAATATCATATGACCCAGTAATTCCACTTCTGGGTATTTATTTGCCCAAAGAAAACAAAAACACTAATTCAAAAAGATCTATGCACCCTTGTGTTCATTGCAGCATATTAAGCAACCTAAGTATCCATAGATAGACAAGTGGATAAAGAAGCTGCGTATATATCAGGTGTGATACGCAATATCACATACACACATATACACAATACATGCATACACATACAGTGGAATATTAGCCATACAAATGAATGAAATGTTGCCATTTTGTGACACATGGATTAACCTAGAGGGTATTATGCTAAGTGAATTAAGTCAGAGAAAGACAAATACTGTATGATTTCAGTTTTATGTGGAATGTGAAAAACAAAACAAAGCAGAAACAGACTCACAAATACAGAGAACAAACTGGTGTTTGCCAGAGAGGAAGTGGGGGTGGGGTGGGCAAAATAGGTAAAGGGGATTAAGAGGTATAGACTTCCAGCTATAAAATAAGTCACAGGATATAAGGTACAGCATAGGGAATATAGTTAATAATATTACAATAACATTGTATGGTTTCAGATGGTGAGCATTGAGCATTTCGGAATGTATGTAAGTGTTGAATTACTATGCTGTACACCTGAAACTAGTCTAATATTGTATGTCAACCATACTTCAATTTAAAAATAAATAAATTGGGGGAAAAGATCTTTCTGGCTTAAATTACACTATATGGGTATGATTTTCAAAAGTTGTCATATGAAAGTACAATTAAAATTCCTCCCAATAGCTCTAATCTCCTTGTCTATAAAAGTTTTTGCAGAGCTGCTGTGATTTAGTTAGATTAGCCAGTTTAAATTTCACTTCCTATTTCCATCTTGTGAAATTATTTATTTATTTATTTATTTAGTGTTTATTTATTTATTTTTGAGAGAGAGAGAGCACAAGCTGGGGAGGGGCCAAGAGAGACAGACAGACAGACAGAGAGTATCTGAAAGCAGTCTCCAGGCTCTGAGCTGTCAGTGCACAGCCCTGTAAAAGCCTCGAATCCACAAACTGTGAGATCATGACCTGAGCCAAAGTCAGATGCCCAACCAGTTGAGCCACCCAGGTGCCCCCATCTTGTGGAAATATTTAAAAGATGGACCAAAACAAGGAGGAAAAAGTGAAGCAGCAGAGACCCAGATAATAGGTCTCTGAATAATTAAAATCTGATATTATTATATTTTAAAATGTTGCCACTTTTTTTTAAATGTTTATTTATTTATTTTGAGAGAGAGGGATAGTGAGCAGGAGAGACATAGAGAGGAAGACAGAGAATCTCAAGCAGGCTCTGCATGGCCAGTGTGGAGCCCAAATGCGGGGTTCGAACTCACACAGTGAGCTCAAACTCACAAACAGATCATGACCTGAGCGGAAATCAGGAGTTGGATGCATAACTGACTGAGCCATCCAGGTGTCTAAAATGTTGCCACTTTATATAAAACATGTGTATGCCACTTGGAAAGTTGAAGTTAGGTGTCTTAGGTTTGTTTAGCAGTAACTTTGGTCAGTGATAGATCCGAAACATTCTACATACCCAATTAATGTCTCTTTTCTCCTTTGAGTTGCTAGTTAACTAATGAAGAGTTCATGTTTTCTTAATATAATAAGAATTAGTGGGAGTTGTCAGGCTGTCCTCACAAAAGTCCTTTGAAATGCCTGAATGACAACCCCAGAAAACTCAGTGTTTATTGTCTGGTGATGGTTAATGCTTTTATGATACACTAGTAACACTCTGTCCTCTTCTAGGAGATTGTGGGAATATGGATAAGCACTTCCTCTTAGGAACTGCTCTGCCTCTGAAAGCACCTGGTATGTCCTGAGGCACTGCTCTATTCATTTATTAGAGTGAATTATTTTAGTTCTTGGAGACCCTGTCTTAGTCCCACATAGCTCTTAACATATATGGACACCTATTGAGTTTGGGATGAGTCATTTTCATTTAGAGGCTCCATCATTAAGTTGCAGTCTAAATTTCATCTTTTTTCATCCCCAGTAGGATGATTCACTTTGTGATTTGCAGGACATTTTTTTTTTCCTTTTTGAAAATTGCGTTAGCACGCTCTTTACACACTAGCTGTAGAACTTGTTAGCTATTGTATTTGAAATGAGGATTTCCTCATGATAAAAATGGCCTGAGTAGGGACCATTGTATGTAATATATATTGCTAAAGATTTTTGTTTAAAAAAAAATTATAGGGGCTCCTGGGTGGCTCAGTCAATAAAGTGGCCAACTCTTTTTTTTTTTTTTTTTAATTTTTTTTCACGTTTCTTTATTTTTGAGACAGAGAGAGACAGAGCATGAACAGGGGAGGGGCAGAGAGAGAGGGAGACACAGAATCTGAAACAGGCTCCAGGCTCTGAGCTGTCAGCACAGAGCCCGACGCGGGGCTCGAACTCACGGACCGTGAGATCATGACCTGAGCCAAAGTCGGACGCTTAACCGACCAAGACACCCAGGTGCCCCTAAAGTAGCCAACTCTTGATCTCCGTTCAGATCTTGATCTCAGGGTCGTAAGTTCAAGCCTCACATTGGGCTTCACACTGGGCATGAAGCCTGCTTTGAAAAAAAGAAAAGGAAAGGAAAGGAAGAGAAAATAAATAAAAGATTATAAGTCACAAGTTAAAAAAAAAAGATTATAAATCACAAGTTTTCTTTTTTTGAAGTATTTTCTTTAAGCTACAGCATAAACTATCCATTGTTTTAGATATAGAGTATAAGAGCAAGTTGTAGCTATGAGCCCATGTTTCTGAAATCAAGACCCTTGATGCAAATTCTTTTTTTTTTTTTTTTGAATGCTTTTTTATTTAAAAAAATTTTTTTTCAACGTTTATTTATTTTTGGGACAGAGAGAGACAGAGCATGAACGGGGGAGGGTCAGAGAGAGAGGGAGACACAGAATCGGAAACAGGCTCCAGGCTCTGAGCTGTCAGCACAGAGCCCGACGCGGGGCTCGAACTCGCGGACCGCGAGATCGTGACCTGGCTGAAGTCGGACGCTTAACCGACTGCGCCACCCAGGCGCCCCTGAATGCTTTTTTATTTAGAGAGAGAGAGAGAGAGCTGGGAAGGGGCAGAGAGAGAGGGAGAGAGAGAATCCCAAGTGGGCCCCACGTTGTCAACATAGAGCCTGATATGGAGCTCAGACTCACAAATTGTGAGATCATGACCTGAGCCGAAATCAAGAGTCGGATGCTTAACTAACTGAGCCACCCAGGTGCCCAAGACCCTTGATGTAAATTCTGAATTAAATCTGATCTTCCGTGGTTGTTGTTGCTATTGTTGTTGTCCTTCTTTTTTAATACCAAAGTGACACTATACCATTTTTCAATACAAATGATAATAGAAAAAAATAAATATTGGTTTTGGATAATTACCACTTGGAGGGCAGCCTTCCTACCAATTTAGGCATGATGAAAATCCTTGCTCTGCTAATCTTTGGAGTTTGTGTTCAGTGCTATGTACTTTGGCAGTCTAAAGAGACTCGTCTTTGTATTTATACTGAAAGCAATGAGTGAGGCCACAAAGTAAAGTAGGAAATGAAGGAACAATACCACACATAGAAAATACTGGAAATATCAGAGGAGAAGGAGTTGGGGTTTAGGGAGTAAATACCCTGCCCTCTTCTCTCTTGCTAGAACCCAGCTGTAAAAACAAAGGAGTGACACAGTCTTAGAGAACAGCCACATAGGACATGGAACAAGGTAGAGAAGGGTAGAGAGTGGGTAAGAAAGGACAAGTGAAAAATAACCACAGTTTTCAGGGAACTATAAAATTTTAATTTTGGATAAATGGTTCCTTAAGAAGAAAGTTGAAAGATCCTTTGCTACAAAAAAGCTCTGTCATGGTCTCCTGAAAGAATTGGAAACAGTATCAATATAATTCTAAAAAAGCCACATGAAGTATGGGTATCTTAATTATTATATAATTGCTATTCTAGAAACCATTGCAAATTTTGACGTTTGGTGCATGTTCTCTTTCTCTGTCAAGTTGAAGGCACACAGTGACAGAGCTGCAGGTCAGAGGTTAATTTAAGCTTATAAAAGGATAGCCTATATAGAGGGAGATAGGCTTTATGGCTAACGTTTATGCTCAGCCATGATTCCCTTTGTGTTAATAAATGTAACCAAAAGAAAAGTTTGGGGACTAAGCCTCATGATATCTGGCCAGCTGTGTGTGGCCTTCCTGAATCAGTCTTGGTGAGCAGATAACCTTTTCCCACTCTCACCCTCTGTCCTCTAACTTTAGCACTTTGTAAAGAAACCACAATGTGCAGAACTTGCCAAAGTCATGTTATAATACTAAATCTGACTAATCAAGTGGGGATAAAGTTTTGTGGGAATTTTGCATGGAAAATAATAATAATATAGAAAATAAGATACAGGACTTCTATTTTATTTTATGTTGAATTTATTCTAAATGGTTCCACCTGTTTAGTAAATTATAGTTCTTTTTATTTTCTTTAAATTTTTTTAATGTTTATTTATTTTTGAGAGAGAGAGTGTGTGAGAGGAGGAGGGTTAGAGAGAGAGGGAGACACAGAATATGAAGCAGGCTCCAGGCTCTGAGCTGTCAACACAGACCCCGATTTGGAGCTTGAACTCACAAACTGTGAGATCATGACCTAAGCTGAAGTTGGACACTTCACCGACTGAGCCACCCAGGTGCCTCTATTTTTTTATTTTAGCATTTATCACTGTTGTATTGTTGTGCCAAAGAATTTCTCAGGGTATGCCTATGGGCCTAGATATTGAAGTCATTTTTTTCTTTTTCAAATTTTTATTTAAATTCTAGTTAGTTAACGTAGAGTGTAAAATTGGTTTCAGCAGTAGAATTTAGTAATTCATCACTTACATATAGTAACACCCAATGTTCATCATCACAAGTGCTGTTCTTTTTTTTTTTAAGCAATTTTCTCCTTATTTTTATTTATTGTTTTTTTTTAAATGTTTATTTTTGTCAGGGGAGAGGCAGAGAAGGAGGGAGGTGGAAGATCTGAAGCAGGCTCTTTGCTGACAGCGGAGTGCCTGATTCGGAGCTTGAACTCACAAACCGCGAGATCATGGCCTGAGTTGAAGTTGGATGCTCAATTGACTGAGCACCCAGGTGCCCCAAGTGCCCTCCTTAATACCCATCACCCATTTAGCCCATCCCCCACCTGCTTCCCTCCGTCAACCCTCAGTTTGTTCTCTATCATTAAGGGTCTCTTATTGTTTAGGGCACCTGGGTGACTCAGTCAGTTAAGCATCTGACTCTTGATTTCGGATCAGGTGTTTGTGAGTTCCAGTTTCGGATCTGTAGTTTGTGAGTTCCAGCCCTGCATCCAGCTCTGCACTGACAATGTGGAACCTGCTTGGGATTCTCTCTCTCCCTCTCTCTGCCCCTCCCCTTCTCTCTCTCTCTCTCTCTCAAAATAAATAAATAAACTTTAAAAAAAGAGTCTCTTATAGTTTGTTTCCGTCTCTCTTTTTTTCCCCTTACCATATGTTCATCTGTTTTGTTTCTTAAATTCTACGAGTGAAATCGTAAGGTATTTGTCTTTCTGTGACTGACTTATTTCATTTAGCATAATACACTCTAGTTCCATCCACATCACTGCAAATGGCAAGATGTAATTCTTTTTGATCACTGAGTAACATTCCATTGTGTGTATATGTGTATATATATACCACATCCACATCTTCTTTATCCATCCTTCAGTCGATGGGTATTTGAGCTCTTTCCATAGTTTGGCTATTATTGATAGATATTGAAATTATTTAAATAGACATTATACACGAAGAAGTTTTAGTGTGTAGATGGAGAAAACCAAACGCTTGCTTAATGACAGCCTTTAATTATTATATTAACTAATAATCAGTTATACTCTCTGACCCTGCTAGGAAATGAGTTTAAGCTAAAGCGTTAAAGATCTAGGCTTGGCAAGTAAGAGTTTCCTGAAGAGTATTAGAGTTATTGCCTGGGAAAGGACTTTCTTGGGAACTGGTAAGATGTCTTTCTCCAGAGTCATTAAAGGCAGCTTGGGTTTTTCTGTTGGGTTTTTCTGTTTAGAGATGGTGGCCTCTTAGATCTCTTAGTATTTTATAACTTTTTAGCTTCTGCACTTGGAGAGAATATTTGAATATTTTGCCTTTGCTTTCTTTTCTAATTTGGTACAGTTATTTAAACCCTTGTGGTGTTTAATATACTGCTATACTCCCCATGATCACAGACTATGTATTTTTTTTTTAATTAATTTATTTATTTTGAGAGAGAGAGAGAGAGTATGAGTAGGGAAGGGGGAGAGAGAGAGGGAGAGAAAATCCGAAGCAGGCTCTGCATCACCAGCACAGAGCCCATTGCGGGGCTCAAACTCACAAATCATGAGATCATGACCTGAGCTGAAACCAAGAGTCAGACACTTAGCTGACTGAGCCATCCAAGTGCCCCTAGACTACATATTCTTAATAATGATGTGCTTGCGTATTCATCTGCTAACTGCTTTCTGATTCCACCACACGCTGTATCTACACTCTACTGAAACACAGCAGGTTCTAACTCTTGACTCAGATACTTACATATAGGAGTTTAGTCTTACCATCTCTCATTATTATAACCAGTTGGGCCCAGGTCAGGGTGGATGACCTTGAAAAAAAAAATCAGGGGCACCTGGGTGACTCAGTCAGTTGAGCCACCGACTCTTGATTTAGGCCTAGGTTGTGATCCTAGGGTCATGGGATTGAGCTCCGAGTCGGGCTCCGCGCTGAGCATGGAGCCTGCTTAAGATTCTCTCTCCCTCCCTCTCTCTCCCCTCCCTCTTCCTTGCTTGTGCATACTTTCTCTCTAAAATTAAAAAAAAATCAGATGTTTCAAATTGTCCTTACACTTTCTGTCTCTGGCTTGATACGCATCATTTGCATTATAGATATCTACAGATATATCTGCATATACAGATATCTTCAAGTGCATTCGATGTATTTTCTGTAGGGTACCCCCAGCCAAATGCAAAATTTGAACAAAGCCCCATGTATTAAGCCCCAATTTAAAAGCTCTTGAATACCTGATAAAATATTTTGATAGCATAACTAGATGAAGCTAAGCCTTGATAATAGTTTCAGATAAACTGTGTCTTCAAGAGTCATAAATGGTTATCTGTGTCTTTCTAACATGTTAATGTGTATTGTTTCAAGCGGGGAGAGGTGAAGATTGGGAGTGGTTGGAAAATTTAACTTTGGACTCTGTTTATGTAGCCTGCTAGATTCTGTAGTATTTGATTATCCTTAAAAATAAACAGCTTCACTGATATTTAGAGGTCTGATCATAGATAATTTGAGTACTGAAATCTGCAACAAATTAATGACCCCTCATCAAAAAAGATCCTGGCTTTTATTAATGAACTCTGTTCAAGTATTCCTATCTCTGTGATCAAAGTCCTTGATAATTTCTTCCCATATAAATAGAAAACCAGGTGAATTTATTATAGTAAATGACTTTCAATGAGGTTAAAACATGGGTGCATCATCTTCTGCCAATTTCCTGAATATATATGTTAGACTGGTAAATATTACTTTCTAGACTATTATTTCAAAGGCCAAATGTTCAAAAATGTTTTAAAGGCACGCTAAAGATCTTGGTAAAACTGAATGAAGAATAAAGGCTTTCAAATCTGAGACCGGTTCTTAATTTAGCTAATTGGATTGTCTAATTTGCCATAAATTTGCTCTTCTTTTCAAAAGGAGATGACCCTTCCTGCAGCTCCTCAACACAAAGAGCATCTTTCTTTTCTCTAAATTGGTTTTTGCTTTCCACTAAATGAAAACCTGGCAGTGTCTTTTTTCTTTCTTTTTTAATTTTAAACCTGACGGTTTCTAAGTTCATGTACTATTCCCCTCTACTATCCAAATACGTGTTTGAGGAAAAGGTTCCCTGTAGTCAGGGAAAGCCTTTCCTCCCTTTGGAAACTTTTCATCTGAGAGACCCTTTCTTTCCCTCTGTACTTGTTTCTCCTGGGGGAATAAACAACACAGCAGCGTAGCAACAGCACAGGGACTTTCCCAAAATCAGCTCCTGAAAGTTCTTCTGGCTATTGACAGAGTAACTTGCTCCTACTGAAAAGGCTTGTTGCTCTTCCTCTTACCTTCCACTTTGGGGATAGAGACGGGAAATACCATGTATTTAGAGAGGAAAATGTAAAGAAAAGAGCATTGATCTGGTTGGTGGCTCTTCCATCAACAGAGGGACAATAGACATGTCATTTACCATGCTGGAGGCCTCAATTTCATTATCTAAAAAACAAGGTAGTTGAATTATATGATCTCTGAGAATTCATACTGCTTTAAAATATATGATTATTGCTCTGAGACATCTGGGTGGCCTAGTTGGTTGAGCACCTGACTCTTGATTTAGGTTCAGATCATGATCCCAAGGTCGTGGGATCAAGCCCCATTTTGGGATTCTCTCTCTCTCTCTCTCTCTCTCTGCCCCTCTCCTCCACTTGTGTGTTCTCTCTCTCTCTCTCTCTCTCTCTCTCTCTCTCTCTCTCCAAAATTAAAACAAAACAAAACAAAATATGGTTATTGTTCATAAGGATCTTAAAGATAATCACTCTTGGATACATATAATTTGCCGCTGTTGCTTGAGATAATTTGTTCAAAGTATTTATTCACTGTACATGAAATTTCTGTCAACACACTTCAGAGGCCTTTTTCTTTGATATCTACCTAATCTAGGGTTGATTGACTGGTCCTAACAGTGTGTGCCGGGAATGTGTTTGATGGAAATCTTGGAGAGTTGGCTTGCAGCAAGTGGAAAGGCCTCAGAAATGTTTAAGACTGTTTCAAGACCTGGTTATCTTCAAAGGATCTGGTTGATATTTCCCAAGCAACTTGGTCACAACTTGTCATAATTGCTAGTATAACCACTAAATCCAAAGTAGCTCAATTATCAGGCTAACACAGAGCCAATCCAGACCTTCCTTCTATTGTTATACTACTGGGTGCTATGGAGACAGTATGGACTTTGGAGTCAGCCAGAGCTAAGAGTTCACAGTCCAACTCTGCCCTTTTCTGATTCTGTGATACAGCTTAACCACTGTGTGCCTCAGTGTCCTCATTTATAAGTACTTAAGTACTTACCTTAAAAATTGTTATGGGATCCGGGCGCTCAGGGTGGCTCACGAGGTTAAACATGACTTCGGCTCAGGTCATAATTGTGCAGTTAGTGAGTTTGAGCCCTGTGTTGGGCTCTGTACTGACAGCTCAGAGCATGGAGCCTGCCACAGATCTGTGTCTCCCTCTCTCTCTTCCCCTCCCCCACCTTGCACTCTGTCTCTCTCAAAAATAAACATTAAAAAAAAAATTGTTATGGGATCGAACGTGATGACTGAAGAGCTTCTCACATGCCTCATAATGAGAACACCTAACATTTGTATATCTCTTTACCATTTATGAAACACCTAATAGAAGTAGTTTTATTTAGGGAACTAAATATGTGGATTTGATTTGCTGGATAATATATCATTTAGGTGTTGGGACCTGAGTCAGGCTTGCTAGGTAGGGGGCCCTGGGCCTTTGGAACTGGGTCAGCCCAGATCCAGAGCCTTGGCTATCTTGAGGGTCTTTTATAAAACATCCTTTTGTGTTTTCCAGGAATCTGAATTTCTGTGTTTGGAATTTGATGAAGTCAAGGTCAATCAAGTCCTAAAGAAGCTGTCAGAGGTAGAAGAAAGTATCAGCACACTGATGCAGCCAGCCTAGCTGAAGATGGAGTTGTTGAAGCAAAGGTGTTCATGATCCCTCCCCAGTGAGCTGGGGTGTTTTGTTGTTGTTTTGTCGTTGTTTTTTTTAAAATCTTATTCCCCCATTAGTATTAAATCCTCAAATTCAAATCTTGCCTGTCTCTGCTTGCTGGGGTTTCTTTCCTTCCTTCTTTCATTCACTCTTACAGCTGTACTGTGTGCAGAGGTTCTTATACTTCAGCATGCACAGGTGTTTATAGCAGCATTTATTTATTTATTTTTAGGATTTTAATTTTAAGTAATCGCTACACCCACCGTGGGGCTTGAACTCACAACCCTGAGATCAAGAGTCACATACCCCACTGACTGAGCCAGCCAGGTGCCCCATCATAAAAGCATTTTAAAAAGGAGGCTTCCAGGACCGTATCCCTAGACTTGAAATCAGTAGGCCTAAGTGGAGTCAACTTTAGAAACCCTTGCTGTGGTAGTTTGTTCCTAGGGTAGGATTTTAGGAATTTATACATAATAAATCAGGTAAGAGTTAGAAAAAGGGGAAGAGGGGCGCCTGGGTGGCTCAGTTAAACGGCTGACTTGGGCTCAGGTCATGATCTCGCGGTCCGTGAGTTTGAGCCCCGCATCGGGCTCTGTTCTGACAGCTCAGAGCCTGGAGCCTGTTTTGGATTCTGTGTCTCCCTCTCTCTGACCCTCCCCCGTTCATGCTCTGTCTCTCTCTGTCTCAAAAATAAATAAACGTTAAAAAAAAATTAAAAAAAAAGAAAAAGGGGAAGAGAACATTTTCCTCATGCAAATACAAGGCTGACCATAAGCCATGTGTCTTGAGCTAAGACTTAGAGGAGCCTGCCTACCCTAGAAAAGGTTTACTGACCCTAGTAAAACCTGTGATGCTCCTGGAACTGATACCGGCATTTGGATTAGTTCTCCCCAAATCTGGGAGGTCTGGTTTGATCTGAGCTACTTGGGCTTTTCTGGAACCTAGAACCAGACGGTCCTTGTCACAAAGGGACTCCCTTCACTTACCTCAAGTGAAGATTGTAAGAAGGGAAGAATATCTGCTGAGCTGATGTAAGGTCTTTTATATCAGAAGATTTTACTTGGGTCATCAAATAAAACCTCTTCAAGAAAATTTCAAAAACAAAAATTTCTTCAAGAAAACTAGTGTAGGCGTGCCTGCCTGGCTCAGTCAGGAGAGCATGTGACTCTTGATCTCAGGATTGTGGGTGTAGAGATTACTTTAAAAATAAATAAAAATTTAAAAAATAAGAATAAATAAATAATAAAAAAGAAAACTAGTATAAAAATTAGATCCTTGTAGAGAAGTTATACCAAACACCAAGAATATTCTAAAAGAAGGAACCTGTCAACCAGTGTATTGAGGCCCTTGTTTAACAGGTTTTATCAAATCTGATACTGATAACATTTAGAAAGCTCAGTCAGTTGCCTTTGAGATGTACTGTGTTCAAAAAAATGTAGTTCCCTTGGTCAGTGGTTACAGCATATGTCAGTTCTAATGAGTTTATTCTTTATTCTAGGGCAGGAATAAGTTTGCTTCTGTTAAACATTTTCTCCCTCCTAAATCAGTTTGCAGACATTTTAGGAGCCCTTCCAACACCTGAGCTGAAAATATTGGCTTCCTCTCTGATTAAAACCATCCCAGCAGTTAGCAAACAATGACCAGAGGTTTTAAATGTAGCTCCTGTAGATGCTTGAGAAAACATCTTGAAACAGCATGGTAAATAGATTCAGAGAAGGTGTGCGGTTTGGCCAAAGAATTATTAAAACTTGCTTTCTGTTTCCAGGGCTACTGTCATGTGATCTAGGAGAATTTAGATATAATGTCTCCTGATATAAAATGGAAGAAAAGAGCATCCCATCATATAATGGGATTCCAGATGTCACTGGCAGGAAGAACTGTAGCTGCTGCATTAGTATTGACTCACATATCAATGGAAGTCTGTGAAAGCCTACAAGCACAGTTCTTGGGCACACAGGGAGAGGAAATTGCTGCTATGGTTTGAAGCTCTGTTTAGGTCATCTTATGAAGTTAATAGCCACAAAAGTGGACATGAGCTTTTTATTACACCCCTAAATCCTAGGTCATTAGAAAATTTGTTAATGTATATTGAGTTTTTCATAATAATAATAGTAGTAGTAGTAGTAGTAAAAGAAACTGGTTGCTAAAGGTGGCCCCCATATTTAACTAAACACTTTGGAATACAAGTGTTTTAAGCAGGGTGTGTTTGTGTGTGTTATATTTACTGGTGATACTTAAATACCTGATTACCAAAGGAATACATGTCTATTATAGTCTATTGTGAGAACACATAACACGCCTTGGACAGTTAGATGACCTATCAGCCTAACCTACAGAGATAACAGAAAAGAAGGCTGGTACTAGGAAAAGAGTTGCCTTTCCTTGAATAAATTCCTGGAAGTGGAACACATGTTTTTTAAGACTTTCATGAGCATTACCTAATTGTTCTACAGAAAGGTTATATCAGTTTGTATTACCTTTAAGAAAGTATGAAGGTAAATCACTCTCTTTGTTGCCTAATTGGATATTATCTGTTTTTTTTTTTTTAATTTGGGGGCACTAACTTGTTTTTGTAAAATTTTGAAAGGGACACTTAACTTGAACCAGGACATCTCCCTGGGAGTAGTGCAAGGATGGAGAAAGGACCAGGGAAGGAGGAAACTGACATACGAGTCCCAGCAGATGCCACTAGATTTCCTACTTCTGTAATCCTAGGTTAAAATCACTTTGAGTTTTGGGGCGCCTGGGTGGCTCAGTTGGTTAAGCATCTGACTTTGGCTCAGGTCACGATCTCACTGTCCGTGAGTTCGAGCCCCGCGTCGGGCTCTGTGCTGACTGCTCAGAGCCTGGAGCCTGTTTCAGAATCTGTGTCTCCCTCTCTCTCTCTGACCCTCCCCCGTTCATGCTCTGTCTCTCTCTGTCTCAAAAATAAGTAAACATTAAAAAAAATTTTTTTAAATCACTTTGAGTTCAAGAAATGTGGGGCAAAATAAATATAGTCCTTATCCTGAATTAGGCTTTATAGAAGTTGTCCCTGCTTGAGCAATAAACACTCTAACTTCAGTCTGTTTAGAAATAGTCCAGGCAAGCCAAAAGTTGCTTTTAAAATGGAGTAAGAAAGAAACTTCAGACTTCAGTAGTTCCATGTTGATAGCAACGAAAGATTTGGCTTTATTCTCAGGCCTGGATTTTCTTGGAAGCTCTGGTTTCTGTTGGCTTCATCAGTGAAGGTTTGAATTTCACCATTATATCCTCCCTTTTCCTTTATTTAACCTTTCTTCCCCTGGTATTATTTTTCTTTGGTCCCCATTATTTATTTCACTCATCCTGTCCACCTTCTTCCCCTCTGGCAACTACTGGTTTGTTCTCTGTATTCAAGAATCTATTTTTTTTTTTTGTCTTTTTTCCTTGTTTGTTCATTTGTTTTATTAAATTCTGCATGTGAGTGAAATTATATGGTATTTTGTTTGTCTGTCTGACTTCACTTAGCACAATACTGTCTAGGTCCATCCATATTGCTGCAAACATCAAGACTTCATTCTTTTTTGTGGCTGAGTAATATTCCTGTGTGTGTGTGTGTGTGTGTGTGTGTGTACAGCACATCTTCTTTATCCATTCGTCTATGGATGGGCACTCGGGTTTCTTCCATACCTTGGCTATTGTAAATAATGCTGCAGTAAACTGAAGGGTGCATATATCTTTTTGAATTAGTTTTCATTTTCTTTGGGTAAATATTTAGTAGTGAATTACTGGATCATATGGTAATTCTGTTTTTAATTTTTTGAGGAAACTCCATACTGGCTTTTCCATAGTGGCTACACCAGTTGGCATTCTCACCAAAAGTGAACAAGGTTTCCCTCTTCTCCATACTCTTGCCAACATTTGTTATTTCTTGTCTTTTTGATTTTAGCCTTTCAGACATGTGTGATGTGATATCTCATTGTGGTTTCGATTTGCATTTCCCTGATGACTAATGATGCTTAGCACCTTTTCATGTGTCTGCTGACCATTTGTATATCTTTTTCGGAAAAATGTCTTTTCGGTTCTCTGCCCATTTTGATTGGATTATTTGGTGGGCTTTTTTTTTTTTTTTTTTTTTTTGTCTTTAATCATGATCCAAAAAGAACAATAGCATTTTAAACTTCATTTAATTTTATCTCTCTCAAATGTAAGAAGGTGGTGAAAAGCAAAGGATGACATTGAGTATCTGAAATCTTAAATAGCTGACGTGGTGTCAAGCCAGTAGTTACTGAAATTCTTTTTTCAGACATGAGTGAAAATTTGGAAAACAATATAAATAAACATTTGAGGAAATTAAATGTTAAACAGATGTTAGAAAATAATGTTTTCAGAAGTGCACAATAAATATCTAGACCGGTGAAGGGGCAAGGAGAAAGAAGGAAGCCTTCTAGAGTCGGCTCAAAAATAATGGATATTTTCTTAGAAGAACAGGGTACTAGAAGTGATGGGTCTCATAGGACAATTGCTACCTTATAATTTTAGCTGCACAACTTTGCAGCCAAAGTTTTCAATATTTTATATGGCGATTTAGCTAGCAGAAGGAAAAACTCAAATAGAACATAATTAGTGTGCACTTACCTCTAGTTGCAAAGTATACAGTTTTTTACTTCAGAATTTGAGAAGTAGCATTTTTATCTAAGTGCAATCAGTTCTCCCTTATCTGGGGATGGCCATGATTGTCGTATCATCATGACTGAATGTAACACTGAAGTAACCTTTGTTATAGAGGAACTTGCCTGGACCTGCTTCCTGTCAGATAAATGGTGCCAACTGATATCTTGCAAGTTCAGTACAAATATCAGAATAAAATAATGAACCTGTACATGATCACAGAGCAAAATATGAGTATTTATATCATTTACTCACCAAGAACTATGATTAGGGTTTTTGTTTCTCTTTTACCTACTCTTGGCTAGTTTTTCTTTCTTTCTCTCTTTCTTTCTTTCTTTCTTTCTTTCTTTCTTTCTTTCTTCCTTCCTTCCTTCCTTCCTTCCTTCCTTCCTTCCTTCCTTCCTTCCTTCTTTCTTTCCTTTCCTTTCCTTTCCTTTCCTTTCTTTCCTTTCCTTTCTTTTTTAAGTAGTCTTCATGCTCAATGTAGGGCTTGAAACCATGACCCTGAGATTGAGAGTTGCATGCTCTACTGACCAAACCAGCCAGGTGCCCCTTGGGTAGTTTTCTGTTTCAAGTACTGTTTATTCATTGGAGGCAGAAAGAGGAGAAATGGAAGGGGGAGGGGTGTAGGGGGGTTTGAAATGGATTACATAAATGCAATTAGAGATTAAACTATTAGTTTAAAAGAAATTTAGGCTGAAAAATGACATAGTTAAAATCCTTAATACTGGTTTTATATTAAAGAAATAAAAATAAATTTGGGGATTTTATGATTCATAAATTATGGCTATTTTTAGAATCAATGTTAAGATTTAGCACTGGTCTCAAAATGACTGGGAAGCTTTTGGTAGAAGCAATTTTTCATCTTTATAAAGGGGGAAACATCTGGACAGATGGCAGAGGACTTATACAAGGCCATGGTCAGGAAGAGACCTCAGGGTACTGTCTTCCATCTCCATATTCTACATGCCAAACCCTCCAAAAGAATAATATGTGCTTGAAAAAAATACCTGTGTCCTTGCTCATTGTGTTTAGATAATGACAGTTCCTACAGTGATGTCTTTTGTATGCAGATATGACCTAGGGGATGTGAGGTCCTATGTCATTTGCAGCCAGCATGCATGTCAGACATGTCTCTGCGCTGAGGCTGCTGAGGCTCTTTGTAGAGCCTAATGATGTTTCTGATGACCTTGGCCTCACTGCCCACTCACTGCCACTCATTTTTAGGTGCAATGTGCAAGATGAGGCTTTTGCCACTTGAGGCTTCCTGCCTGTCTGCAGCACCCAGGTAGGCAGCAGATTATCTTTATTCCCGCTGGACAACCATAACCCAAACTTGCTAAATATAACATAACTCTTGGCCATTAATTCATTCTAACTATGTGTGTGTGTAGTGATCTGTAGTAGCTACTTCCTCATTATGGTTTTTCAACACAGTCTACCCATGGTGTGGTAACAGAGTTCAAATTTTTTTTTTTAGCATTTTAATTACAAAAGTAATACATGCTTGGGGCGCCTGGGTGGCTCAGTTGAGCGCCTGACTTTGGCTCAGGTCATGATCTTGTGGTTCTTGAGTTCAGGCTCTGTGCTGACACCTCAGAGCCTGGAGCTGCTTCGGATTCTGTGTCTCCTCTCTGTCCCTCCACTGCTTGTGCTCTGTCTCTCTCTGAAAAATAAATAAACATTAAAAAAAAAGCAATACATGCTCATTTAAAAAGTTATTCATAATAGTTGAATTAGTGCAGAATTGTATGGAGCTTTCTGCTTTTTAAAAACCTCTGTCCCAGGGTACCTGGCTGGCAACTCTTGATCTCAGGGTTGTAAGCCCCACATTGAGTGTAAAGATTACTTAAAAATAAAAATCTTAAAAAAAGTAAAATAAAAATAAAAAGTCTTCCCCCTAGAAGTAGGTGTTGTTAACAGTTTGGTGTGTTTCCTTTCAGATACACTCTATGCACACAAAAATATTTTATTAGTTACATTTTCAAAGCATCATTTTAGACAGCATGAATCACAGCTGAAAGATACAATAACAGAAATGAAAAAACACTACAGGGAATAAGGAGCCAGTTAGATGATAGAGAAAATGGATCGGTGATCTGGAAGACAGGGTAATGGAAATCTCCCAAAGTGACCAGCAAAAAGAAATGAGAATTTAAAAAATTTTTTAAACGTTTGTTTATTTTTGAGACAGAGACAGAGCATGAACGGGAGAGGGTCAGAGAGAGAGGGAGACACAGAATCTGCAACAGGCTCCAGGCTCTGAGCTGTCAGCACAGAGCCCGACATGGGGCTTGAACTCATGGACTATGAGATCATGACCCAAGCTAAAGTCAGACGCTCAACTGACTGAGCCACCCAGGCACCCCAAGAAATGAGAATTTTTAAAAATGAGGGTAAGTTTAAGGGACTTCAACAACATCAAGCATACTAACATTTGAATTATTGGGGTCCCAGAGGGAAAAGAGAAAGAAACAGGCAGAGAACTTACTTGAAGAAATAATAGCTGAAAACTTTTCTAACCTGGGGAAGGAAACAGACATTCAGGTCCAAGAGGCACTGGGTCTCAAACAAGATGAACCCAAAGAGATCCACACCAAAATACATTATAATTAAAATACAAAAATAAAATACAAAGAATCTTCCCTTAAAAGCAGTAAGAGAAAAGCAATTAGTTACATATGAGGGAGTTCCCATAAGATGATAAGGTGATTTTTCAGCAGCAACTTTGTAGCCAAAAGGGGGTAGCACAATGTGTTCAAAGTGCTGAAAGGAAAAAACTTAGGACCAGGAATACTCTACCTGTCAAGTTGATTATTCATATTGAAGAGGAGATAGAGAGTCCCAGACAAACAAAAGCTTAAAGAGTTCATCACCACTAAACTGGCTTTACAAGAAACACTAAAAGAACTTCTTTAAGCAAAAAACAAAAGGCTAGAAATAAGAAAATA
This sequence comes from Leopardus geoffroyi, assembly GCF_018350155.1. Classification (NCBI taxonomy): domain Eukaryota; kingdom Metazoa; phylum Chordata; class Mammalia; order Carnivora; family Felidae; genus Leopardus; species Leopardus geoffroyi. The sequence goes on from NC_059336.1 coordinate 80,102,343, forward strand.
TATAAAAGAAAAAAAATCTCGGGTAAAGGCAAACATATAGTAATGGTAGTGGATCAGCCATTTATAAAACTAATTTGAAGGTTGAAAGACAAAAGTAGTGTAACCAACTATATGTAAATAATTAGTTAAGGCACACAAAAGATGTAAAGTATATCAAAAACATAAAATGGGGATAAAATGTAGTGAGTTTGGAATGTGTTTGAATTTAAGTGACCACCAACTTAAAAGAGACTGGTATGTATGTATATGTATATACATATATGTGTATATGTTATACATATGTGTGTATATATGTACATACACATACATATGTGTATATGTATGTGTATATACATATATATCTATATGTATATATATGGGATTTTTTTGTGTGTGAATTTCATGGTAACCAAAAACCTATAATAGATATACAAAAAATAAAGAGAAAGGAATCCAAACTTAACACTAAAGATAAAGTCATTAAATCACAAGGAAATCAAGCAAGAGAAGATGAAAAGAACAGAGAAGAACTATAAAAACAACTAGAAAACAATTAACAGAATGACGATAAATGCATACCTGTCAATAATTAAATGGAAGCAGACTAAATGCTTAAAAGACAAAGAATGGCTGAATGGATAAAATACAAGACCCATCTATCTGCTACCTACAAAAGACTCACTTCAGATCTAAAGACACACAAAGGCTGAAAGTGATACTCCTTGCAAATGGAAATGAAAAGAAAGCTGGGGTAGCAATACTTCCTTCACAAATGGACTTTAAAATAACAATGCCTATAACAAGAGATTAAGAAGGGCATCACATTATGATAAAGGGATCAATCCATCAAGAAGATAAAACTCTTGTAAATATATCTGCACCCAATGTAAGGAGCACCAAAATATATATAGCAAGTATTAACAGATAAAAAGGGAGAAATTGACAGTAATACCATAATAGTATGGGACTTCAACTCCCTACATATATCAGTGAGTAGATCATCCAGACAGAATTGTGAAGGATAGAGAATATGTCTTTGGATCTGGAAGTGGAAAGGAAACACATTTCCAGGAATGAGTGAGATCACACCTCTATGTAGAAAGGGTCTTTTTTTTTTTTTTTTTTTTTTGTGGATGTTTACAAACCTGGATCATATCTGGCTCATCATCTGGGCCTCAGGTCCTTGGTGATGAGCCATTATAAATGGAGAGCTGAGAAAAGGGAGATGAATGCGTTGTGTTCCCATGGAAGACAAACAAAGCTAAACATAGCCAACTGAGAGAATGTATGACTGCTAACAGACATGGGACTGTGCAAGTGAACAAATCCCAAAGCTCACTCCCTCCTTAGGGAGTTGAAGTCAGAAGCAGTTTCTGTAGCATCCCTAGCAGAGTTGTGGATCCATTCTGGCTTGATTGGGAAGGGAGGTGAGGTCTGTTGTTCTTCAAGCTGTGCTTACCTGCCCTCTGAAGTGAACCCCAAGGACCTAAATTCTGGAAAGGGAAGGAAAATGGAGGAGAATGTTGTTGGAGAGGAAAAATTTGTCTCCACTATTCAAGATTGTTTTGGCTGGTCTAAGAATTAAATTGACATGAGATATGAACAAGAGAAAATCAAATTTAACTATGTATGTGTGGGGGTTCCATAAGAATATGAGGTCCATAGGTAGACAAATGAGGCTTATATGCCATTCTGAACTAAGGAGAATGGGATAGGGGTCTGGGACTTCAAAGAGAAGGAAGACAATTCACAGGAAGATGAAAAAGAGTAAATGTTTGGGAAACAAATGTTTGCTGGGCCATACAGGAACAGTGGGCCCCAGAGAAGAATTTTAACAGACTGCTATGTTCCTCCCTGTCCACCACTCCTAGTTCATATTATGCTGTGCTTATCTATGGTGATAGCTCCCTTCCTGAAGGAGGTCCTCCATTTAAATTGTTCTAGGCAGATTAAGGAAGGTCAAAGATTCTTCCTGAGCCTTACGTTTCTTAAAAATAATCAGCCTAAAACCCACATGCCAAAGAGACACATTTTCCTTCCCTACAGTACTGCCTTTGAAAATTCTCCAAGAAGTTTCACAGTCCGCAAGTTGAGTTGTAGATTGTTTTATCTTACTGAGTTGGTTTTTCATTCCTGAACATAGGTCACTTCAGTTAAACTCCTTTCAGCAGGCTGTGGTGCAGGTATACTTCCAAAGCAGGCCTGTGGTTCAAGCAGTCAGGTATTAAATAAGAGGCATTTCTAAGGAAATAAAAGGAAAAAAAAAGGTCAGTGGTTGGAACAAATTATAAACCCAGTTTCTGAGTTCTGAAAGCAGCCAATTTAAAAGATTTTTAAGGGCACCTGGCTGGCTCAGTCAGTGGAGCACGTGACTCTTGATCTTAGGGTTGTGAATTCAAGCCCCACGTTGGGGTAGAGCCTACTTAAAAATAAAAATAAATAATAATACGAAATGTTTAGATGTCTGACTTGAGAAATCTTTAGGTGGAATGAAGGCAGGCAGTGGCAATCTGATAGATTTTCTTGGTTTGCAGTTTGAAGGTCTCTGATGATCATTCTGAGTGGCCACAGAGCAATTGGCACAAGTGTTATCCATACATGAAATACATGAGCTGTTGTAGTGATTTCTGGAAGTTTATATCAGGTCACTTATATTCAGTTTATAGGGCTTCAGGGAAAAGCACACTTTTAATTTTCAATGATTCCATGTCAGGCGGGCAAGAAATATTGGAAACGTTATTTTGGAGGGTTGTAGCCAGACATTAGAGGAAGCAAAGAATTTGGGATTTAGTCCAGTTTACAATGAACAGTATTACAATCTAATATCCACAAAGGTGTGCTATTCAAATAGTTTTTTTCTCTCAACAGTCACCCTCATTTCTATCAAAGATAGCCAAATTAAGACTAATTTATTTGCAAAATAAGCCTTGTTCCAATAAACTTGGCCTGCTTATTTGCAAAAATTCAACAGGAATAGCAATTTATCATATAGGTTCTTTTAAATCTGCTTTGCTGGTACCTTTCACAAGAAGTCTCCAGATTGAACTTTTAGCTGCCAAATAACTTGTCATTAGAACTTTGCTTTCAATACCTATAGCTTTGGGTTACTTTATCTCTTCTCAAGGTCCCTAAAATATCCTGAGGTTCCTGCATCTGCCAGGAATTAACCTTTTTTACTCACTTGGTAAGGCTGCTGGGAACACTGTAAGCAAGGTATCGGCTGATATTTCCAAGGGGCTTTGTTGGTTTTCTAAAGTCAACCTTAGTTTCTTAAATTTGTGTGGTCATATATGAATCTGTGTATATCTCTGAAATATGACATTCCATTCAAAGCCTTGGTAATGTAACCAGTGTTACCAGTTGTGTCCTGTTACAAGGAGAACAGATTCTTACTGAACTGATGCAAATAAACATGTTACCATAAGGGTAAGAATATTCATTAAGAGTTTTTGAATTCTAGAGGAATCCAATAGGGAGAAAAAGATAAATGTTTCAATTCTGCTTACAAAGGTATAATTTACCAAGTTGTGTAAGGCATGGTTAGATTAAGAGGAAATGTTTCCTTTTTCTGGAAAACTGTAAATGAAAGAACCAGCGCCTGGGTGGCTCAGTCAGTTGTGTCCGACTTTGGCTCATGTCATGATCTTGAATCGATCACGAATTCGAGCCCCACGTCAGCTTTGCTGACAGCTCAGATCGTGGAGTCTGCTTTGGATTCTTTGTCTCCCTCTCTGCTCCTCCCCCTCTCACGCTCTGTCTCTCTCTCAAAAATAAACAAAGATTAAAAAAATTAAAATAATAAAGAACCAGCAGTATTACAAACAAAAATTGATAAAAATTATATCCATTTTCCTCTGTTTATTCAGTTCCGTGAAATTCATTTTTTGTTCTCCTTGAACAAGTTCCATTTTCTCTATTATTTCTGGAAATTTTTGTTGAGTTCAGATTTATGATCTTAAAGTTACCAGAAATCCAATAGAAGCATTTTTGCAGAAACACTTTTGTAAAAGCATTAGAGCAAAAGAACAACTGTCTGTAAATGACAAAAGATCGCTTCTGGGCCTTTTGGCTAAGATCAAGTGTAAATGACAAGAGTTTAAAATAGCCAGGTTAAAGTCTGAATAGGGTTCATTACAATGCAATTGACACAGAAATTTGGTTATTTCTGTGACATACAGCATTTTAAGATAATAACTAGAATTACGACTGATGAAATTATACTAGGACTTATCTGAATTTTTAGGAATTTTATATAATTTTCTAGAACAGTTATATTAATATTTACTCATAAGATAATAATCCAAAAAAGATTTATCACCATTTATTTGACAATGTTTCTCATGTAATTTAACGTATCAAAGAAGCCTAGTTTGTTTAATATCTTTTACAAGGGGAGAGAAAAATCTTACAGTTTTTCAGCAACCTTCTGAAAAATCCCAGAGTTATTTTGAGGTCAAAAAGGGTTCATTTAGGGTTTAAATTTTGGATAGTTTGTCAAAAATGTCAAAGGTTTTAAAACATTTGGTCAAACAGGATCAGAGATCACTGTGAAGCATTCCTTAGTTATCCACTTAATCATGGTGACCAAGACTTTGTAGACAAATATAGAAAGTTAAATGATCAGTAAAAGGAAAAACTTAGCTCTTTTAATATTGAGAAGACTCAATTTTCTTAAATAATCAAAGGGCTGATTAAGGCAACATGAAGCACATGACATTTTGATAAAACCTAGAATATTTGTTTTCTAGGCAGATTAAGAACAAAGAAAAACTCCTCATAATTTCTTATTATCAAAAGCAGACCAAAGTGTTAAGAAGACTGGCCTTTGAACAGAGAGAAAAACCAAATTTTAATTTTGCACCAGCTTACTTTTGATATTAAAACTCATTTACTTAATTAAGTTCATTCCAATGTTAGTCTCTACCATACACAAAATTTGTTTCTGAAGATTCTTTTTCCATAAGCTATCTACAACTTTTTTTCTACATTCATATTTCATCCCTTTTCCTTTCTCATAAGTAGGGTTGTTTTTTTTTTAAGTTTATTTATTTATTTTGAGAGAGAAGGGAAAGAGAAAGAATCTCAAGCAGGCTTCTCACTGTCAGTGCAGATTCTGATGTGGGGCTTGAACTCACAAACCGTGAGATCATGACCTAAGTCGAAATCAAGAGTCAAATGTGTAACCAACTGAGCTACTCAGGTACCACATAACCAGACTTACTTGAGGACAAATTTATTGCCTTTCCCTTAACAAAAACAGCTCCGTACTTTATAACTTTTCTTACCCAAAACATATCTGACTTGCCTTGTATACAGAGTTGCTTTCCTTATTCAAGTAGTTTCAATCAAATATATTAGAATTCTTAACTCTTAGAAACTTTAATTTCTACTGAAAATGAAGTATAAGCAATTATGAATTATCTATTATACCAGCATTCTTCAGATTGACAAATTTATTAATACATTTTATAATTTCTAGAAACATATGCTTCTTTATAATACAGTTTCAGCATAACACAAGACATGTTTACCAACAAACATGAATATCTTTAGTTCCTCTGTAATAGTGTTAAATAATTCAATTAGTAAATTTGAAGATCTAATTGACAACATTCATGAATTGAGTAGCATCTCTTTTACCATGTAGAAAGAGCTCTGAGGGGCACCTGGGTGGCTCAGTTGGTTGAGTGATCAAATTCATTTCAGGTCATGATCTCATGGTCCCTGGGTTCAAGCCACATGTTGGGCTCTGTGCTGACAGCTCAGAGCCTGGAGCCTGCTTCAGGTTCTGTGTCTCTCTGCTCCTCCCCTGCTCACATGCTCTCTCTCTCTCTCTCTCTCTCGCTCTCTCTCTCTCTCTCTCTCTCAAAAATAAATAAACATAAATAAACTTAGAAAAAAAAAAGTTCTGAGGATCTGTGTAAACGGAAGGCTTTTATGGGCAGAAGGACAGTAATTAGTGTTCATATTTTATCTTATTTAGAAAGGATTTAGATATTTAATGAATTTAACTTACTATTTAACTTAGCAAAATTTTAAAGTTTCAAGTTACAAAAAGATTTTTGAACTACACATACCATAAAACATAATTAAAAAAAATTTTTTTTTTAATTAAGCTCTACACCCATTGTGCGGCTTGAACTCACAACCCTGAAATCAAGAGTTGTATGCACTATTGATGGAGTCAGCCAGGCGCCCCCGATAAAACAATTTTTGCTAAAAATTTAGCAAAAAAACTCTTATCTCATGTACACCCATCTATATAATTTGCTCTCAACAATTATGAAAATTTCAGGACATATTAGACAAAATCAGCCACCATTTGAAGTTTGAGATAACATGAACTTATTTGGCTGAGAAACCCAGGTAGAATAAAAAGTTGTGTGTCTGCATTATATTCAATCTTGATAGCTTTAAGACATGTCTATTTTAATTAAACCAACAACTTTAATTTTTTTTTTTCAACGTTTATTTATTTTTGGGGACAGAGAGAGACAGAGCATGAACGGGGGAGGGGCAGAGAGAGAGGGAGACACAGAATCGGAAACAGGCTCCAGGCTCTGAGCCGTCAGCCCAGAGCCTGACGCGGGGCTCGAACTCACGGACCGCGAGATCGTGACCTGGCTGAAGTTGGACGCTTAACCGACTGCGCCACCCAGGCGCCCCTAAACCAACAACTTTAAATTAATTTTAATACCAAATATTTTCCCATATCATGTGAACCTGAAATGCATTTGGATTAAATTTCTATCTTATTTTTGAGAATTTTTGTAAATGCTAAAGTTATATAAGCCCTTTTCTTTAAGCTAATTAAATGAACTCTTTTTTCATATTACTTTTGGCAATACCACTGGAGGTAGAAAAATACCGTATCTATAACACACAGACATAGATATATGTATAGACAAATACAGAGATCTTATAGCTTCTGTTTTTAAAACAATATAAAACTCACTATGTTGTAAGTAACAGTCAGAATAATTTAAGTTTACTTGCTCAGATGGCTTAAGGTTTCTTATTATTTCTGGAGAAGACTTTTAAGATTTGTATTTGTCCCTGGAGTAATCTTAAAGAGGCTGTAGTCTAGAATTTTGGCCCTTTTTGCAGTTTGTGTTTGTAAAAGGCCTCATTTTCTTTCTTTTCTTTTTTTTCCTTTAGTCTTAGGCGAGCATGGGCGTTGTTTTAGATGCCTCCTGGGGTGTTTATATTTCAAAGACATGGTAAGATTTATATCTTCAAGGGACAGAGAAAGAATGCAAGTTCCTCCAAGAAGGACTTTGGTTTTCTAAGGCCAATAATTTGTGAGTTTTTTGAGATAAATAGAGGCAGTTTTAGGATTGGTTAAAAAAAAGGCGGGGGGGTTGGGGAATAATCGGTGGACTTTGGATTGCCTCTAGCGTTGCATATTTTTAGTTTTGCAAGGATTTGTAAGATAAAGACAGTTGTTTTCATTTTTTTTTCTTATGTGGAGGACAATTGTATTTCTAATGTCCTGTTTTTTTTACAGTATATGCAAATGACTGGAGGCAAATAGGAAGGGGTCTGAGTGGACTTTGAGTTTTATTCTAAGTCTAATTTCTGTTCTTCCTTCTTACTAAGGGAGTCCCTAAGGCTAGCTGTTATACCAATAAGACAGTGAGAGCTCTCTAAAAAAGAATTTTTTTCTTTCAGATAGAGCCTTAGAGGATCTATCATCTGGCCATTGACAAGTAGGATCTCATCTTAATCTCAATAATGACTTAAACCAATAAGACTTTTTAAGGCTTAACTATGGATGAAAAAGGCATCCCCAAAGGGGAGTACAAAAATGCATCCCTCACAAAATCCAGAAGGTTCACTCCCAAAGTTAGCCTAAGAAAGATCTAGCCACAGATGGGGTACAACCCACATTTCTTTCAGTCTAAATTAGTGACAAGGAAGGTTGAGATGACAAAGGCCCCTTATGGACTGGAACCCCTTCTGACAAATTCCTCTGAGAACTGACACAGTTGGACAAAGAGAATGCTGACTATTGGAGCCACAGCCTGTTGGGCTGCCTGCCAGATTCATGCTGGTATATGCATCCTTCAGTTGGCAGAGACCAAAGAGAATATTTTCATTGGTTATAAAGCTAAGCTTTCAAGACAGAACAAGATGAGAGGAAAGTCGAAACCAGACCTAATGGTTTTCCGTACCTTATTACCAATGACACAGAAGACAGGCAAAAGTAAACAATGACCATCTCTGGGAGGAAAAGGATCAATAGAAAACAAGAGTACTTGTAACAGGGGTGCCTGGGTAGCTCAGTCGGTTGAGCTTCTGACTCTTGATTTCAACTCAGGTCATGGTCTCAGGGTTCATGAGATTGAGCCCGGCGAGCCCCCCCTTAGGGAGTTTAGGATTCTCTCCCTCTCTCTGCCCCTCTCCCACTCGTGCACATGTACAGGTGCACACACACACACACACTCTCTCTCTCTCTCTCAAACATTTTTAAAAAGTAAAAAAATAAACTTAAAAAAGAGTACTCATAACATATTTTTACCAAAGTTTCTATATCCAATGAGCTAGTTTCACAGACATTTTCTCCTGCTAATACAAATTTAGATAAAGAAAAGTCCTCTCACCTCTCTCAACTTTCATTAGACCTTGCAGGTAGAGATATAGGATATAGTAAGAATTTTTATAATCTGCCAGCTTTTTGTCAGCAGTCCCAGGATATTTGAGCTACAGCAATCCCAGGGTAAGCGACATCAAGTCAGTTAAAATTTTATCCTATGAACTACTTCAGATGCTGGGAAGGAAACTTTTTTCTCTACCCTTCAAGATTCTTTTGGCTGGTCTAAGAATTAAATTGATTTGAGACGGATTAACAAGAGAAAATCAAATTTAATTACTTACATACAGGGGCTTCATAGGAATATGAGGCCCTCAGGCAGTCAGGCAATTGAGGTTTATATGGTGCCTAGAGCTAAGGAGAAAGCAGGAGGGGGTCTGGGACTTCAAAGGGAAGGAAAACAATTCACAGGAAGATGAAAAAGCAAATATGTTTGGTAAAGAAACATACAGAAACAGGACACAGGAATTTTAACAAACAGACTTCGCCAAGTTCATCCCTGTCCACCACCCATAGTTGATCGTAGTATGCTGTGCTTATCTATGGTGATAACTCTCCAGAGGAGGTCCTCTATCTGAATTGTTTTAGGCAGTTAGGCAAAAAGTCAAAGTTTCTTCCTGAGCCTTCTTTTCCTTAAAAAAAAAAAATCAGCCTAAAATAATCTCTATGCCAAAGAGATCTATTTTGGGAGTGGCAAAATTTGCTCCCCTACAACATAAAAAAGAACCTTTGTCCTGTTAGACCACAAGGTTCATGTTCATGTCCCTCAATCAGTTTGTAGGAAGGGGTGGGAGTTCTTTAAAAAAATCCTCACCTGCTCTTTCCCTCAAAGTAGAGTTTAGTTGTGGAAGACTTAAAGGGGGCAAAGGTTGTTACTCACTACAAAACTGAACTTTGTCCATAGGGTTTATATTTGCTTTAACCAGTATCAGCCAAGGAATGACACAAGAAGGCAGAGGAGCCATGTAACATTTTGTTCTCTCCTGGTGCCCCAGTCTGATTCGGTTTGGCTGGCCAGGCCAGGGGATAGAGGAGAGGTGTCAAGTCATTTGGGCACAGAGGGGACCTCATACATCAAGAAAGTGCCTGTCTTTGGATCCCTCTGAGCTGAAAGAAAGCAAATCACTTCATAAGTTACTGTATGATCCATTAAACTACAGAAACAACCATTTGCCTGTTAGTGTACCAGCACTTCACATATGGTCTACAGAGAATTTAGGGAAAAATCTTTTCCCCCAGTATCGGGAAGTAAATAAATAAAGTAAATAGTAAATGACAACAACCAATTAACCAGATAGGCCAGATCCAGGGGCATCTAAGTGGGAAAGCTATCAGACTCACTCAATTGCTGATCCTTCTCTTCATTGATGCTTATGCGTGTACTTTTAGTAAATGGAGAAGGATAATGTGAAAGCTTAACAAATAGTCCCCTTCCCTCTCCCTGTGCACCAAGGACCAGTTGAATAAAACGCCAAGGGAATTTGATTCTGAAGATCCCTGAAGAGCTGGAGATCTTCACTGGGGACCTGACCCCAGGAGGATCAACTTACAGACCCAGTGGGCAAGCAGCCCAGGAGCCAATGCTGGAGGGGCAAGACCCAGCAAGTCGCTGTTGCCTTGTGGGAACCCCAGGAGAGAAATGGTTGCAGTGTAATCACAGAGGGCCCATCCTTTGTAGATCAAATGCCACACCTAGTTTTGCACCTGGAAGTTTGACCAATTAACTGTGTGCATGTAAGGAGCTGGTTTGAGGAGACAAGTAGTGATTAAACTTTTGTCCTTTCCTTCCATTTTTTTTATCTTCTCTTGGAGGACAACTGGAGACTGCTGGTGATTTGTTCCATTTCTCATCCTTTTGTTGCCAGGTGCTAAATCACCCAGCTGCTCAGAATGAAGCACATGCTCCCAGCTAAGCCAGAAATTTTTGAGAGATTTAAAAATTTTCAAATATCAGAAGCATCACCATAGTCCTAGGAAAAATCAGGACACTATAGGATTTCTTTACTTTCATAGTATTTTTATTTTTCATTATAAATGTAGAGAAGGGAGGTGGAGCATAATCTTCTCAGTGCTTTTCAGAGCCCACTAAGGGTCTTAATCAGGCCTGATGCTATTACCTGAGTGCCCAGGCGGGGAAAGTATACGGCTGCCCAAGAGGCCTGGGCCACTAAAGGAGGGACAATTCCAGGAGGAAGAGAGTGCCTCCCATTCCAGGAACTGAGAACCCTGATCTTGGATTTTTGGATGGCAGCTTATGGACTTCAAGGAGTTGTTTTGTTTTGGGTTTAACTTTTTACGAATAATAGATGGATATATTGTGCTTGAGAAGCATTTAAACCTTACAAATTAAAGCTAAAGTCCTCTATGACCTGTACTGTCTATTCTTGTTTCCTCCCCTTCCCCAGTAGTAACCTCTGTGGTCACTTTGAGTGTATCTCCTTCCAGTTTTTTAATGATTTTTACCTACTTACATATATGCCTATATTTACAATATTGTTTCATATATTTCTGTGACATAAGTACAATCACACCGTGTGTATTGTCCTGCAAATTGCTTTTACCCTCAACAACATGTCTTGAGACTGACCAATTAGTACTGCAGAGATCACCAATCTACCAAACTGGTATAAAGAGAACTTCAAAGTGGAAACATATTAGCTACAGAAGATGCTGAAAGAAATCTCATCTGAATTTCCCTTATCTGATCAGGATAGAGCTTTACTAGAGTCAGCTGCCAGCATCTCCGCCACCAGCCCCTTGAGACTCCAGGGAGGCATTGATTTGGGCACTGGGACATTCAAAAAAAATTGTTTAAAAGGTCTCACCAGAACCTTCCATCCTTTGAAGCCCAAATACTGTAGTGAAAAGCTTTGCACATGCCTTTTTATACAGGTGCAAAGATATCTTAGAAAACAGGAATTGCTGTATCATGGGTTATGTGCTTTATATATTCTAGACACTGGCAAATAGGCTGTGGAGTGTGATAACTGTTTACCAACCAGTCTTCTAAAAAGGGGGATAAGGGCTGATTTGTAGCATTTGCCCTTTTTCCATTGTGGGAGTTCTCCCTGCCCTGGCTGATTTCAAACTACTAATGTGACATTAGTAAACTTGGAATTGGGAAGAGATATGTATAATCAATGCTTGCAAGCCAGTGTGAACTGAGTCTAGCATAGTTCCCAGAATCCCTCAAACTCAGGATATGCAAAGAGATATTGGTAAATATCCCTCCAAAGTAGCCCAACCAATTTACACTTTTGCAAATAGCGTATGAAAGCATCCATATAAAAGTATCTCGATATTAACACACTTCTTGCCAGTATAATGAGTCAAAAGCAGTATCTCATTTTGCCTTGCATTGCTCGGTCATGAGTGAGGCTGAGCATGTTTTCTTTGCTGTTTTTATTTCTTCGTCTGTGAAATGGTCCATATCCTTTGCTTGTTTTTCTTTTGAGCTGTTTGTCTTTTTCTTACTGATCTATAGGAAACTTTGATGTAGTCTGGAAACATATTATCCATCAAGTTTTCAATCTATTCTAGACAATGAAATTAGAGGAATATTTCCAAATTTTTTCCAGCACCTGATACATGAATATACCCATCAAGGACTGGAACTGAGAGAGGAAAAGTACACCAGAGTTTTGATTGTGTACATGAAACTCTGTGTATACTCGTTTAACATTGTGATAGGGTCAGTTGAACACACACATATCAGTAATACCAATAAAAAGTAATTACTATGAAAAAAATCTTATTTGGCTCAAAAAATTGTATTTGTCATTTTTTTTCACAAGCATCTTATCAATCCTCACTTCTCTGGGGGTCATGTAACTCACTGGACTTTTTTCTTGGGGGCATACACACACTAGCACTCCCTCTTCTCACTGAACGTCTCTTGTGAGTCTTCTTACGAGGCCTCATCCCTCATCTACTTTTCACTGTTGGCCCTGAAATGAAAAGATGGAGTGCTTTTCTCACAGGCTGTTTCTCCCTAAAAACAACGGACTGTGCCACCAGCTTGCTATCCTCTAAACTAAGAACTCACAATTTTTCTCTGGGCCGGACAGTTCTCAGAATCTCTCAAATGCAAGATGCATTTGTTCTTACAAAGGCAGTGCTGTGCAGGTAGGAGGAAACAACATAGAGGTGTTACCTTAGATGGGAATGGTTATCTGCAAAATGCAATTTTGACTGCTTCTCATTTGCCGCTCAGAGCGTTTTCATACTTGAACCAGACATCAAAAGTTTTAAGTTGAAAGGATATTAAAACAGTACCAGCTGGTAATGTAGATGTTAGGTAGGGCAACTCTTGAATTTCTCAATTTCCCTAGCATTCTTACCCTTCCTCCTTTTCCCCACCACAATGCCCAGTACTGGTTTTAGTAATTCTGAAAAAGGATCTTGATTCTTTGAATTTGTACCAAGCTGGAAACAGTAGCTTTGGCAGTATGTTAGAATAGCAGTAGTTCTTAACCAGGGATGGACATCACAATCCTCTGGGAAGTGTCTATTAAACATGTCAAACCTGCTGAATCAGAGTCTGGGTGGAGGGCAGGCACATGTATTTGGCAAAAGTTCAGGAATGATTCTGATGTGCCCTCATCACCAGAACTGCTACTCTATTCTAATGCCATTCCATGACAAGATTCACTCTGAAGACAGACATTCAGAATAGGTGTTTAGAAACATTTACAGCAATTTCACAGAGTATGTCTGTTAATTGTAAGTAACTTTGGGCTTGTATTGTGCCTATCTTTTTCATTTTACATTTTACAAAATTATGTATCTTCCAAAATTTTCAAGCTGTGATAGATTGAAATTTAAAAAGTGTTTCTCTTGTTGGGATGAGCACTGGGTGGTGTTGTATGGAAACCAATTTGACAATAAATTATATTAAAATAAATAAATAAATAAAAATAAAAAGTGCTCCTTCACAGATCGTTTGAGAAGCACTGATCTAGGCTAGTTTAGCTGTGCCTAAGTCAGACAGACCCGACTAAAAATTTTCTGGTTTGATAGTTTTATTAGGTGAGTAGTTAAGTCCCAGTGACCTCTTCTGGTGGGCTGTTGAGAGGATTAGAGACCAATGAATGTATCTAAAGCACTTAGCACAGTGCCTGACAATAATAGAAGTTATTGGAAGCCCATCGTGGAACAGTTCCTAACAAAACTATCTTCCGGTTGGCTGTCGAGAATACATAGAATCATGGAACGTGGTGAGTGAACCTTTTTATTCACGCTCATGTATCATAGTCTAATCAAAACAGAGTGCACGGCATGACAGAAATTTGAGTGACTTCTGTACAACCATGAGTAAGGGGTCTTATTGGCCATGGCAATTATAGGGCCAAACTCTGGTTAGCAGACCTCCTCCCAACATCTCCTTCCTGCCTTCTCTCTTATATTCCCCTTTCTCAGAGTCCTTTTCCCAAAGATCCCAACTGCTTTTCATTTCTTAAAAGCACAGTCTTTTTTGTTCCTGATGGAGGATAAGGAGGTGGGGGGTGGGGGGTGGGAATTTCTGGCCACTTTAGTCTGGCCTCCTGTTCAAGCATCGAAAAATAACCAGATCATTCATACTGGGCCAATTAACCTCCTGCTGGCATCACTCCTGTGTCCTTGTCATGCTAAAAGAGCATCTGTCCCTTCTTTTGACTTACATTACAAAAAGCCCCTTTCCCTTACCTTCACCTTGGTAGATACATTGTCATTATTACTGGGAGCATTGTGATGTGATATTCAAATATGAGTGTTTTGGCACCAGCGATTTTGGATTGAATTGTGACTCTGCTACCTGTTAGTCGTGTGGCTTAAGGAAAAAGTAATTTTTTAATATCGTAATTATTAGGAACAGCACAAATTTGAGCCCTTTGGTCTAACCTGAATATTCAGGAAAGTAGAATAAAATCAAAGGCTTTAACCAGCCGTCTTTTCTTGCAGGATCCACAGTTCTTTTTGGATAACGGCACAGACCACTGGCTTGGTCTGGCTGTAATTCTGAAATTCTCTGCTTAGGGTTTTTTAATTCAAGGCAATGTGATTTAAAATTCCTCTGTCCCCAGGGGCACCTGGGTGGCTCAATCAATTAAGCATCCGACTTTTGAGTTTGGCTTCAGTCACGGTCATGGTCTCACAGTTGGTGGGCTCAAGCCCCCATGCTGCACTGACAGCATGGAACCTGCTTGGAATTCTCTATCACAAGTTATTTCTGGATTTTTTTTTTTTTTCATGGATGTCTGTCTCACTTACTGGACTATAAATCCCTAGGAGGCAAGGAACCATATTTGCATTTGCTTACTGTTGTACCCCTGGCACCTAGCATGGTACCTGGCTTCTTGTAGCAGTTAGTAAATATTTATTAGATGAGAAAGGGTGCTGTTTCATTCATTTATTTCCTTTAGGGCAGGAACTGTCTTACTGAGGTTTATGGCCCCAGTATCTAGTTGATACTGGTTCTTCCATAAAATTTTGTTGCACAAGTACACAAGTCCTTTATGGCATGAGAGAGAAAGACAGGAAGATAGGTCTACATGGAGGCCAAGAAGATGGAAAAATAGATCTCTGTCACCAGTGAACTCTTCTTGCCAAAAGTGTTTAACCTGAATCTAGTCAAGTCTCCAGACATAACTTCTAGTTTGCAGGAAATAAAGAGAAGAAAATTTGGCAACACTGTGAAGAAGCAGTCAGACAACTCCAGAAATTGTAGAATATTCTGCAAGACTACTGGCCTAGACAAAAAGCAACCAAAAGAAAAAGATGGGAAGACTATTCTAGATTAAGAGATTGAAGACACATAATATCCAAATGTATTATATAATCCTTGATTGGATCCTGGTTAGAAAAAGGCAATTGCAAAAGACATTTTGAGTACAATTGAAGAAGTTAGAATATGGAGCATATATTAGATGACACTTTGGAATTATTGTTACTTTTTTTTTTTTTTTTTTAATTTTTTGTTTTCAACGTTTATTTATTTTTGGGACAGAGAGAGACAGAGCATGAACGGGGGAGGGGCAGAGAGAGAGGGAGACACAGAATCGGAAACAGGCTCCAGGCTCTGAGCCATCAGCCCAGAGCCTGACGCGGGGCTCGAACTCCCGGACCACGAGATCGTGACCTGGCTGAAGTCGGACGCTTAACCGACTGCCTATTGTTACTTTTTTTATATATATATAGAAAAATGTCCTTATTCTTAAGAGATGTGTGATAAAATTTTTAGGGATGAAGTGCCATGATGTCTGCAACTTATTTTCAAATGATTCAGCAAAAATAAAATACATATATAGATAAATAGGGTCAAATATTAATAACCACTGAATCTGGATGGAAAGTCAATAAATGGTCACTGTATGATGTTTTTTGTCTATTTATGGTTTATGGATTGGGGGGGGCCAGGTTTACTGAAGTATGATTTACATAGGGTAAATTCAAATTTTAAAAATTTATATACTATAAAGTTTTATGAATTTTGACAAACACATTTAATCATGTAATTACCATCATAATCAAGATCTAGAGTATTTCTATCGCCCTCAAAATTCTCCCTTACCTATTTATAGTCATCCCCTCATCCCAGCCCCACCCCTCGGCACCACTGATCCATTCTCCATCCCTGTAGTTTTTGCCTTTTCTAGAATGTCATATAAATGCCTGTGAGTCTGCTTCTTTAACTTAGTACAATAGTTTTGTACATTTGCTGTAACAACATACCACAAACTAGGTGGCTTAAAACAATAGAAATTTATTATCTCACAGTTCTGGATACTAGAAGTCCAGAATCAAGGTGTCAGAAGGGCCATGCTCTCTGGATGGCTTTGGGGAAGAATCTGCACATGCCTTTGTGTTAACTTCTGGCATCACCAGCAATCCTTGGCATTGCATATCTTGCAGCTGCATAACTCCAGTCTCTGCCTCTATCATCCCATGGTATTCTCCCCACGTGTTGGCTCTGTCTTTGCATGCATTCTCCCTGTGTGTCTCTTATAAGGACACCAGCCAATTGGAGCAAGGGCTCACCCTATTCTAGTATGACCTCATCTTAACTAATTATACCTGTAATGACCCTGTTTTTTAATAAGTTCATGATTTGGGGTGTTTAGTGGTTAGGACTTAATATTTTTTGAGGGTGAGACACAATGGAGCCCACGATGCCTAATATAATACATCTGAGATCCATCCATGTTTTTCCATGTCATCAGTAATTTGTACCATTTTATTGCTATGTAGTATCCCATTGTATGGATCTACCACAATGCTTATCTATTTATCAGTGGAAGGACATTTGATTGTTTTCAGTTTTAGGCAAGTATGAATAAAGCCACTATAAATATTTGCATATGGATTTTTGTGTGAACACAGATTTTCACTATTCTTGGGTAAATACCTTGAGGAGTGGGATGCTTAATTCTTCTATAAGAGACTGCCAAACTTTTCCAAAGTGGTGGAAACACTTTCCATTCCCATTAGCAACATATGAGAGTTTCCATTCTCCACATTTTCATCAACACTTGGTGTTAGTTTTTCTGATTATAACCATTTCAGTGCATGTGTCATGGTATCTCATTATAGGTTTTAATTTGCATTTCCCTAATGACTTAGGATGTTCATTTGTCATTTGTATATATTCTCTGGTGAAGTATCTGTTCAAATGCTTTGTCCGGTTTTCTTAGGTTATTTGTTGTCTTATCATTGAGTTGTGTGAGTTCTTTATATATTCTGGATGCAAGTCCTTTATCAGGTATGTGTTTCAAAAGTATTTTCTCCCAGTCTGTGGTTTGTCTTTTTCTTAACAGTGTCTTTTAAGGAGCATAAACTTTTAATTTGAATGAAGTCCAGTTTATTTTTATGGATTGTTCTTTTGATTTTCGTTGTACATGTTTTTCAACTTTTCTGTGGATTTAGAATTTTTCTTTTCTTTTTCTTTTTCCTTTTTTTTTTTTTTTTTACTGCTGAATAAATGAAACTTTTTATAATAAAAAGTTGGGAGAAAAAGGAAGGTAGAGACAGCGTAAACAAAAAAGCAAACAATTATTAAAAGGCAAACAATAACAAAAAGATAAAGTTCTTTTTTTTTTTTTTTAAGAGGTTTTCTCTCTAAATTTTTTTTTTTTTAACGTTTTTTATTTATTTTTGAGACAGAGAGAGACAGAGCATGAACGGGGGAGGAACAGAGAGAGAGGGAGACACAGAATCGGAAGCAGGCTCCAGGCTCTGAGCCATCAGCCCAGAGCCCGACGCGGGGCTCGAACTCACGGACAGTGAGATCGTGACCTGGCTGAAGTCGGACGCTCAACCGACTGCGCCACCCAGGCGCCCCGATAAAGTTCTTTTTTATCACTCTCCAAGTTTGCTCCTTTTCACCCTTCAGTTCTCCACAGATATATCCCTTTCAAACCCTCTGTTTCTTCTTCAACTTCTTTTTTAATCCATCTCTGAGAGTTGGGGGGAGGGGGGGAATGCTTCCAGAATATACCAGAATTCATGACAGGGAGCTTTAGACCTGTCCTGAGAAGTACGCCTGGACTAGAGTGGTAATGACCCAGACTTCCTAGCCTCAGTAACTAGAGTTCATTTTGGCCGTAAAATAAATATCCAGTTCTTGTTAAAAGTAAACTCTGAGACTGCAGAGGGACAGCCAACTCTGCTGGTCTCTAGAGCCTGACTTAGTACTCCCTCAGCCATTATCCAACCTCAGGCAATTGCCAGGCCTCCCTGCCTCAGCCAGACCTAGCAAGAAACTGAAGTTGTGGCCTGAGAGGTATCCCTCAGGACAGCTACTAGTAACTATTCATCTTGTTGCATGAAGAAGTCCTCCAAAACAGACGATGAGCAGTGGGGATTCCAACCTGTGGACTGGCTTTCTCTCCACCTGCTTTCCCCCTTGTCCTCCTGCTGTACACACCTCTGTCATCTCTCCTTGGCAGAGATTTGTCTATCACATCCTATTCAGAGACCGTTGGTCTCTTTCTCCGTTCACCACCTCTGTGATCCTTTGGAGCTGGTTCCAAGAGACCATAAGAATCTAGGATAGACTCCCTGTAATGTGTTTCCAATGTAGTAGCCCAGGCAGAGAAAGACTTAGGACATTTTTTGGACTCTATGTCATGACACTCTGGTTTCTCTTGTTTTCCCTGCTGCTGTGCCTTATGCTGCCAAAAAGAAAAAGTTGGAAAAAGATGGAATGTTAGCTCAGTTTGGGTACCCATTTTCTGATTCCTGACCTGAGCCTACATCAGAAGTCCTAGGTCGGCACTGTAATACATTAGATTCTGGATGATTTTTGGAATAGGTCCTTCTGAATGGTCTTTGGAAGACACCAACCTAACTAAAACTATTTTGCATTAAACTCAACATTGTCTGTAGTCCAAAGGTAGGCCTCTTCCCAGGAGAAAGTGCCTCTCTTTATCAGGGCCACAGCTAACCTTGAACCCTGCTGGCTGCCTTTGGTAAGCGGGTGATAGACAAATGAAAACGTTCTCCAATCACTTCCTTACGGTTTTTCTTTGTCACTGGCTTCCCTAAGTTTTCTCCCTGCAGATCAGTCACACCCTGTCTTATGCCTACTTTAGCCACATTGGAGTTTCCCTGTGGCCCATATTCTCTCTTCCCTGTCAGCTTCACGTACTTCCCCAGCACCATTCCCACAGTACCTACTGAGTACAGCCCATCTCTACCTCACTATTGGTACATGGTTGCTGCTCCCATTAGAACAGCTGGTTGGCATAACACTTTTAGAAAGCACCATTAGGGGCTTCTGGGTGGCTTACTTGGTTAGGCATCTGACTTTTGATCTCAGCTCAAGTCTTGATCTGAGCGTTGTGAATTCAAGCCCCAAGCCCTGCATTGGGCTCCACACAGGTGTGTATCCTTCTTATAAGCAAAAGCAAAAACAAAACACGCCATTAGACACAATCTTAATGCTCACCCTAACCTTGTGAAGTATGTACTATTATTTCCATTTTTCAGGTGAAGAATCTGAGGCTCAAAGAAGTGAGGTGACTTATCCCCAATAACACAGCTGGTTTTGAGAGCAACAAAACTAGGATTCAAACCCAAGCCCTTCTAAGGAAAATAAGATGTATTTATATCGTTGCTTTTATAAAATATCTGCCTGTTGGGAGAAGAGAACTGGGTGGTAGAGGGGCAGGAATGGCGGGGAGGCTTCCTACTATATACCATTCTGTGAACCATGTTACTGTATTATCCATTTAAACAAACAGAAAAGCTTGCCCCTGCCTTACTTCTTTAGCCTGATCTACTGACTTCTGTCAGTGCCCAGCTTAATAAGCCACTCAGCTGAGTTCATCAAGGCAGTATGCTTCTGGAATTGACAGTATTTGGGGTTTAAAATTCAAGTACTGGTTTCAGCCTTCTCTCATGAATCCATTCTACATTATCTAACACATCCAGTCTCCCTTAGGGGAAAAAAAAGATCTATTTCCCTAGTCAAAGCAGACCAGCCAGCAGTTGTCTGGGCATTGCACCTCAGCCAGCCTACTAGGGTGCTGACACTGCAGAGAAGCCACAGCACATCCAGTGTCATCTGCCACTGGAGGATCTGGGATGGTCCGCTGTTCAAGGGATTGAGAGTTTTTTGGCAGGCTGGGGGATTTTTCCCTCTATTAGATTCTTGGTCATATCAAGAATCAAGCTTGAGGGGGTTGGGGCTTCCAGAATGGCAGAGAAAGGAGCTCAGCAGATCTTCTCCCCAGCAAACAATAATGTAAAAATTAAAGTCTCTGGAAATTGTCCTAAGGGCATACTGCAATTGAAGAAACATTCATTCAAGAAAGCCTACTAAGTCTCAGTAAGAACGTGAAAAAGCTATGGCATTTGAGACATGGGCAAGCTCCTTTACCCCTTCTCCCAGCTTCAGGTTCTGGGAGTTCTACCTCAGGCATTATACTCCTTATGAGTGCAACCAAGAAGACAGAGGCTCCTCCCCAGCATCTCTCAGTCTGGGATCACAGTTTAACCCCAGGAGGGTTAAGCTGCCAGTTTTCTCACCCCTTTCCCATAGCCTCTTGTTGCAAAAGCTTCATAGCAGGCAAGCAGAGAAGAGAGGGCTGGGTCTCCTTTCCCCAACTTGGTCTTCACTCATAGAAACTGGATCACTCATGTTACTGGAGAGAATGCAAAATGATGCAGACACTCTGGGGATCAGTTTAGTAATTTCTTAAAAACCTAAACATACAACTACCAAACAACCCAGCAATTGCAATCCTGGGCATTTATCCCAGAGAAATGAAGACATATGTTCAAACCAAAACCTGTACACATATGTTTATAGCAGCTTTATTTGTAATTGCTCAAAACTGGAAACAACCCAAATGCCCTTCAACAGGTGAATGGTTAAACAAAGTGGTACATCCATACAAGGGAATATTCCTCAACAATAAAAGGAAACAAACTATTCATCATGCGACAATCTGGATGAATCTCCAGAGAATTATACTGAGTGGGGGGAAAAAAAACAATCCCCAAAGGTTATATACTGTATTCTTTTCATATATATAACATTCTTGAAATGACAAAATTATAGAAGTGAAGAACAGATTAGTGGTTACCAGAGGTCAGGAAGGGTAGGAGTAGGAGTAGGAGGGAAGTGGGTGTGGCTATAAAAGGGCACATGAGGGATCATAGAGATAATGGAAATGTTCTGTATCTTGACTGTATCAATGTCAATATCCTGGTTGTGATATTGTAGTACATTTTTTGCAAGATGTTACATGGGGAAAATTGAGTAAAGGATATCTAGGATCTCTCTATTTCTTACAGCCATATGTGAATCTACACTTCAAAATAAAAAGCTTAATTTTTTAAAAACTGGAAAAGATTTGAATGGACATTTGTCTAAAGAAGAGATACAGATGGCTAGTAAGTACATGAAAAGATGCTCAACACCATGAGTCATTAGAGAAGTGCAACTCAAAGCTGCAGTGAGCTAGGATAGCTAGGAGCAGAGCCAGACAATAACAAGTGGTGAGGAGGATGCAGAGAAATTGGAACCTTTATACACTGCCAGTGGGAATGTAAAAAGGTACAGTCGCTTTTGAAAACAGCTTGGCAATTCTTCAAAATCATAAACTTAGAGTTATCACATGGCCCTGTAATTCTATTCCTAGGTACATCCACAAGAGACATGAAAATATACATTCACCAAAAACTGTTTTTCAGCATTAGAAAGGCATGACTGATACATGCCACAACATGGATGAACCTTGAAAACATACTAAGTGAAAGAAGCCAGTCATAAAAGACTGCATACTACACTTAAATTAATTACATTTATAATTATATTTATATGAAATGTCCAGAACAGGCAAATCTATAGAGGGAAAATAGATTAGAGGCTGCCTAGGAGCAATCTGTGTGACTGCAAATGGGGAGAGGATTTTTTTGGGAGAGAGTGAGAGTGTCTCAAATTAACTGTGGAGATGGTTGCACAAACCTGTGAACTTACTAAAGAACATTGACTTTTACACTTTAAATGGGTCAATTGTATGGTAAGTGAATTCTATCTCAATAAGTCTTTTTTTTTTTTTTTAATTTTTTTTTTCAACGTTTATTTTTTTGGGACAGAGAGAGACAGAGCATGAACGGGGGAGGGGCAGAGAGAGAGGGAGACACAGAATCGGAAACAGGCTCCAGGCTCCGAGCCATCAGCCCAGAGCCCGACGCGGGGCTCGAACTCACGGACCGCGAGATCGTGACCTGGCTGAAGTCGGACGCTTAACCGACTGCACCACCCAGGCGCCCCTCAATAAGTCTTTTTAAAAAGAAGAAGAATTAAGCTTGAATCCAAGCCGTTTCTCTTCTGCATTATTAAAAAAAAAACAAAAAAACAAAAAAAACCATTTTATTTAGAAAAAATTTTGAAGTTACATAAAGTTGCAAGATAAACCAATTACTGAAATTTTGCCTATTTTTAAGATCAAATTCCATCATCAGCTTTGGGCTTTTGTATTCATTGGCTTTTTTGGAAGGTCTTGGTTTCAGATTGTGTTGCTTACTCTATGCCAATGGTTCTCCTTCGGGGCACTTGGCAACGTTTGGAGACACTGGGGCCGCTACTGTCATCTAGCGATTACAGGCCTAGGATGCTGCTAGACATCCTACAATGCACAGGGCAGCACTCCCAACAAAAACTTGTCTGGACCAAAATGCAAACAGTATCAAGACTAAGAAACTTGCTGTACTCTGTTAGTGTATTTATCAAAGAGAGACATGTTATCGTCTGGTCAAAATAGTCTGGGGATTTTACTCTTCGATTAGTGTTTTGGAGCATAGAATTTGTGCATCTTTTATGGTTTATTTATTAGTCTTTCAATTGGTTCTCCCACCCTAAACATTTGCCTGTTGCCTAGAAGGGCAGGAGCCAGACATAAAGTGCTACAGCCTCTGAGCAGCTCTATAAACTAATGGGCACTTAAGTATTTGGAAAAGATGATAGGGCCACAGCTGGGAAGTCAGGTGGCAGCATTAACATGGCCCAGAGGGACAGTAAAGCCTGTGGCTTGAGAGATATGGTCCCAGTTTGAGGCACCCGTGACATGACACTGGGATAAACTACAACCGTAAAACTTAAAGGATCTAAAAGGTCATTTCACATGTGTCCTCTTGCCACTGTTTCCCTCATGAAATGGTGGCACTGTGGTCTCTCCCAGAGGCTGAATGGTTGAGCGGGATAACTACATGCTAGCATATCTCTACATGCAACCAGTCAAGGCTTTTCAGTAGATATGGCTCTCCCAGTTTCACATGGGCCTGTTCAGGGTTTCTCTTACCTCCTGAGAAGATGGGAACCACTAAGGGAATCTTAGGTCTTCTGAAAGACCTTGCACAGGAAGTTGAAAGCTTTCACTCGCCATTACATAGATACATGTGCCATGATGGGACTTGGGTGTGTATGTGAAGGCGTGCTGGGCATCTGGTCGTGAACTCCTGAATCCATTATTTCTGCATGTTCCCAGAATGTTTTGGTCTCCTGTGCAAGGAGGGCACTCAGTAATTTTTTTTTATTACTATTTTTTTTTTCAACGTTTATTTATTTTTGGGACAGAGAGAGACAGAGCATGAATGGGGGAGGGGCAGAGAGAGAGGGAGACACAGAATCGGAAGCAGGCTCCAGGCTCCGAGCCAACAGCCCAGAGCCCGACGCGGGGCTCGAACTCATGAACCGCGAGATCGTGACCTGAGCCGAAGTCGGACGCCCAACCGACTGAGCCACCCAGGCGCCCCTTATTACTATTTTTTAATGTTTATTTATTTTTGAGAGAGACGGAGTGTGAGTGGGAAAGGGGCAGAGAGAGGGAGACACAGAATCCAAAGCAGGCTCCGGGCTCTGAGCTGTCAGCATGGAGCCTGATGTGGGGCTCGAACCCATGAACCACAAGATCATGACCTGAGCTGAAGTCAGACGCTCAACCAACTGAGCCACCCAGGTGCCCCAGTAATCTTTAGTAAATATTTGAATCTCTGTTGTGTTCCAGGCACTGTCTGATGTACATTAGTGGGCAAGGTCCCTAACCTTAGGTAGCATATATTAACAGGAGTACCTCAGTATATATTCATCAGTTCATTTTTCTGAGAAACTAGCTTCATCACATCTTTGCAAGTTATCATCAGAAAGTTTTTGAGATGAATAATGCTTGTCTATTGAAGCAACAGACAGACCATTTTTTAAGTTTTCTAGAAGGGTTAATAGCCATCAGCTAGAGCCATAGACTACTGGAAAATCCTCCTTAAGATGTTTATTTAAGTGGATAAGCCACTAAAAGCTCAGTAATTGAAGAATGAAATAGTGAAATGGAAAATATGGGCATATAAATTGAACCCAAAACTTTGAAGACATCATATGGGAAGGTCAAATGACTTTTGAAAGAGTACTGTTGCATCTGAGCATTAGAAGCTGAGAACATTCTTTAAAGCAAAATCTAATTGTTGTGGGCGATAAACACTCATTTGACCATATCTGTTTTTTCTGCTCCTTTTTTAAACTAACAAGTTTTTGTTCTGTTTTCCTTTTTGTTGTTCGATTTTATATAGGAAAATATTTTAATTTTTAAATTTCTTCAAAGCTTTTTTTGAATAGGGTTGGGTGTAAATAAATACTTTTTCAAAAAATCAGAGCAGAGTATAGACAATAGATGTCCCCTGGGGTGAAGGTCAGGAAGGGCAGGGGCGGAGAAAGGTATGCCAAGGACAGAAGTCCCCTGACAGCATTATGCCTCTATGAGATCCTGAGCACAGGTTTCTGTGTCATTTCAGACAAAACGGACCTTTGTCTAAGGCATTATTTTTTTCAAAGCCAAATAGTTTTGATACATCTTCTACTCCTTAGATAACTGAGATTCAATACCTGTACAGTTACTGAACTGAACATGATTTTATCCATATTCACGACTCTCAGTAAATGGAACTTCATGCTCTAGTCTTAATACAATAGAAGCTGAGGAAAATGAGAACTTGGATGATAACCTAGGACTCTTCTTTAACAGAATCCAGTAGAAAAAGATAGGATGCTCTCTCAGGTTGAAAATCAGTTTCATTTTGCCACAGGTGGGCCTTTGTTAGCTTTGCCCTACTTCTTTGCAAAACACGGGCAGAATCTGAACCCCTTTTTGGAGACCCAAAGGGTAAATGCCATTTCTTTTACCTGGAGTTTCAAATAGCCAAGTCTTAGCCTCTGCTGGATCCAGACTGGAACCAGTAATTTCCTTCCCTTACCCTTTCACAGAGCCGTTGGGTTTTGTTTTGTTTTGTTTTCCCTCTGAACTCCACAGAGATTTCCCTGACACAGGCTCCTGTTAGGGGTTCCAGGGTTTATCATCCAACACACATCATTACCAGTGAACTCACAGGGCTTATCAGAATCACGTGGGAAGAACTGGTATCCTCTCATGCCCTAGCCTTGCCTCTCCAGTCCCTTGCATGCAGGAGCTGGGTCTCCTCCACACTCAAAGAGCCTAACTTGGAGCCAGGCATACAGGAAACATTAGCCAGTTAGTACTAGCTCAATTGTTTTAAGATATTTATGGCTTTCCACGAAAAGTATGTACAGATTGGGGCACCTGGGTGGCTCAGTCGGTTACATGTCCAACTCTTGATTTTGACTCAGGTTACGATCTCCGGGTTTGTGAGTTCGAGCCCCACATCTCGCTGCTCTGAGCCTTTGTGCTGACAGTATGGAGCCTCCTTGGGATGCTCTCTCTCCGCCCCTGCCCCCCACCCGTCCCCCACCTCTGTGTCTCGAATTAAATAAATAAACTTAAAAAATAAGTATGTACACATCTATCATAATGACTGAGACAAAATTAGTGATAACACTAAATGCTGGCAAGGATGCAGGAAAACTAAATCACTTCTACATCACTGATGAGAATGTAAAATCGTACAGCCATTCTGGAAAACAGTGTGGCAGTTTCTTACAAACCTAAATATGTACTTCTGACCCAGCATTTGCACTTCTTGAATATTTATCCTAGAGTGATAAAAACCCATGGTCACACAAACACTTATATGTGAACGTTTATAGCAGTTTTATTCATAATAGCAAAAAAACACAAAAATAACCCACATGTCCTTCAACCAGGTGAATGGTTAAACAGACTTAGGTACTTCTACATCATAGAAAACTATGGAGCAATAGAAAAGGAACAGACTATTGATACACAGAACAACTTGAATGGATCTCAAGGAAATGATACTGAATCTCAAAAAAGCCCATCCTAAAAGATATATACCGAATGGTTCAACTTCTATAACATTTTTTTGCAGTAACATTGTGAGTTTTCTTTTCATTTTTTAAAATATAATTTATTATCAAGTTAGCTAACATACAGTGTATACAGTGTGCTCTTGGTTTTGGGGGTAGATTCCCGTGATTCATCACTTTCACACCCAGTGCTCACCCCAACAAATGCCCTCCTCATGCCTATCACCTATTTCCCCCTCTTCCCCACCCCCCTCAACTTATATAACATTCTTAAAATAACTAGTTTTAGGGGCACCTGGGTGACTCAGTCAGTTGAGTGTCCAACTTTGATTTCGGTTCAGGTCATGATCCCAGGGTCATGGGATCGAACCACGCATTGGGCTCCATGCAGAGCATGGAACCTGCTTAAGATTCTCTCTCTCTCTGTCTCTCTGTCTCTCTCAACTTCTGCCCCTCTCCCCAGCTTGTGCACTCTCTCTCTCTAAAATAGAAAAATAAAAAAGTAATAGCTTAGTTTTAGAAATGGAGAACATCTAAGTATTTGCCAGTGACTAGGAATGCAGGGAAGAGTTGCTGGATGGAAATGGATGTGATTGTAGTAGGAAACAAAAGAGATCCCCGTGGTTCTTTAACTCTTTTGTATCTTGACTGTGGGTAGTGGATATACATACCTATTCATGAGATTAAACTGCATAAACACACACACACACACACACACACACACACACACACACACGTAAAAGCTAAACTAAAGAAATCTAAGGGGGTACCTGGGTGGCTCAGCCAGTTAAGCATCCAACTCTTAATTTTGGCTCAGGTCATGTTCTCAAAGTTTGTGAGATTGAGCTCTGTGTTGGGCTCTGCGCTGACAGCGTGGAGCCTACTTGGAATTCTCTCTCTCTCTCTCTCTCTCTCTCTCTCTCTCCTTGCCCCTCCCCCAATCTTGTGCATGCACTCTCTCTCTCTCAAAATAAATAAATAAACTTTTTTTAAAAAGAAATCTGAGCAAGATTGGTGGATTGTATTAATGTCAATATTCTAGTTGTAATGTTTTGCAAGTTGTTAGCACTGGAGTAAACTGGGTAAGCAGTACATAGATCTCTCTGTATTCTTTCTAAAACCTGCATGTGAATTTATAGTAAATTAAAATTTCAATAGCCATTAATGATAAAAACTCAGGGGGTGCCTGGGTGGCTCAGTCGGTTAAGCGGCCAACTTTGACTCAGGTCATGATCTCGCGGTCCGTGAGTTCGAGCCCCGCGTCGGGATCTGTGCTGACAGCTCAGAGCCTGAAGCCTGTTTCAGATTCTGTGTCTCCCTCTCTCTGACCCTCCCCCTTCATGCTCTGTCTCTCTCTGTCTCAAAAAAATAAAGTTAAAAAAAATTTTTTTAAATAAAAAAAATGATAAAAACTCAGCAAACTGGGAATAGAGAGAGACCTCCTCGATCTGACAAAGAACACCTACAAGAGACCTGCATCTAACATCGTGCTTAATAGTGAGAAACTGGATAATTTCCCCTAAGAACAAGGCAAAGATGTCCTCTGTCACCACTCCTATTCAACATTGTACTGAAATTTAAAGCTAGTGTGGTAAGACAAGAAAAGGAAATAAAAGGTAGATAGATTAAGAAAGGAGAGATAAAACTATTCACAAATGACAAGAAAATCCCCCCCCAAAAAACAACCAAAAAACCCCCTGGAACTAATAAGTGAGTATAGCAAAGTCACAGGATACAGGGTTAATATACAAAAGTCAATTACTTTCCTATATACCAGCAATGAACTATTGGAATTTGAAATTTCAAAAAACAATTCCCACTTACACTGAATAAATGAAATACTTAAGTATAAGGCTAACAAAATATGTATGGGACCTATATGGGGAAAAATTAGAAAACACTGATAAAAAGAAATCAAAAATCTAAATCAATAAAATCGAAATCTCAGCAAATTATTTTGTAGATAATGACAAACTATTTCTAAAGTTTATATGTAAAGGCAAAGGACCTAGAATAGCCAACACAGTACTTAAAAAAAAAAAATTGGAAGACTCATACTACCTAGTTTCAAAACTTAATGTAAACCTTCAGTAATCAAGACAACATCGTATTAAGAACCTAAATGTCCACTGACTGATGAATGTTGGATAAAGAAGATGGAATGGAACAATGGAATGTTACTCGGTGATCAAAGAGAATGAAATCTTGCCATTTGCAACAACATGAGTAGAACTAGAATGTATTATGCTAAGTGAAATAAGTCAGTCAGAGAAAGACAAATATCATATGATTTCACTCATATGTGGAATTTAAGAAACAAAACAGATGAACATAGGGGAAGGGAAGGAAAAATAAGATAAAAACAGAGAGGGGGGCAAACTATAAGAGACTCTTTAGAGAACAGTCTGAAGGTTGCTGGGCTTATGGGATGGGCTAGATGGGTGGAGGGCATTTGTTGTGATGAACACTGGGTGTTATATGTAAGTGATGAATCACTAACTTCTATTCCTGAAACCAATACTATATTTATGTTAACTAACTTGAATTTAAATAAAAAAAATAAAGCTTTATGGTTTCAGGTCTTAAAAAAAAATAAGACAACATGGTATTGATGAAAGAATAGACACAGATCAATGAAATAGGTTAGACAGCCCAGAAATGGGCCCACACAAATATAACCAACTAATCTTTGGCAAAGGGGCAAACATGATTCAATGGGGAAAGGATAGCCTTTTCAATAAATGGAATGAACAAATGGTGATGGATATCCATATGCAAAAAAAAAAAAAAAAAAAAAAATGAACCTAGACACGGACCTTACACCTTATACAAAAAGTAACTCAAAGTGGATCATAGACCTAAAAAAACCTGCACTGACAGTGCAGAGCCTGCTTGGGATTCTCTTTCTCCTTCTCTCTCTTTGCCTCCACCCTGCTCTCCCATGCATGCTCTCTTTCTCTCTCAAAATAAACACACATTTAAAATATAAAATAAAATAAAATATAAAATAAAATATTTGTCTTTAAAAACCAGTGAAGGGTCTCAAAGAGATATCTGTACACCCATGATCACAGCAGCATTATTCACAACAGCTAAAATGTGGAAGTAACCCTGTGTACATTCACAGATGAATGGATAAACAAACTGGTATATGCATACAGTAGACCATTATCCTTACAAAGGAAGGAAATTCTGACATATGCTACAACATGGATCAGTCTTGAGGTTCACTTTATGCTACTAATGTGAACTTAGCATATTAACATTATGTTAAGTGAAATAAGCCAGTCACAAAAAGACAAATACTGCATGATTCCACTTATCTAAAGTGTTTAGCGTAGTCAGATTCACAGAGACAGAAAGAATAGTGGTGGCAAGGGGCTGAGGGGAGGGCGGCATGGGAGTTATTGTTTAATGGGTGTAGAGTTTCAGTTTTACAAGATAGAAAGAGTCCTGGAGATGGACAGTGATGATGGTTGCACCACATTTTGAACGTATTCAATACCACTGACCTGTACACTGAATGGTTAGGATGGTAAATTTTGTGATGTGTGTTTTACCACACACACAAATCAATGAATCAATGAGTAAAAGACTGTTGGAGAAGAGCATATTCACACAGTATGAAGGTAACTCATACATACACACACACAAACTTACACAGTTTGCCTATTAACTACAAAATGGAGAAGTGATCTTCACAGAAGAGAAAACTGGATGGGGTGCCTGGGTGGCTCAGTCAGTTGAGGTCCGACTCTCAGTTTTGACTCATGAGTTTGAGCCCCACATTGGGCTCTACAGTGTCAGTGTGGAGCCTGCTTGGGATTCTCTCTGTCCCTCTCTCTCTCAAAATTAGTAAATAAACTTAAAAAAAAAACTCTTTAAATAAAACAATGAAAAGGAAAGCCCAAGACTTAGAGAAAATATATGCAAGACACATATCTGATACAGAACTTATATACAAAATATATAAAGAATTGTTAAAATACTATAAGAAAACAACCCAATTAAAAAATGAACAAAAGATCTAAACAGATATTTCACCAAAAAGATCTACAAATGGTAGATAAGCCTATGAAAAGATGCTCAACATCATTTGTCACTAGGGAATTGCAAATTACAACAACAATGTAATACACTACATACCTATTAGAATGGCTTAAGAAAAAAACCCAGGGGCGCCTGGGTGGCCCAGTTGGTTAAGCATCCAACTCGACTTTGCCTCAGGTCATGATCTCACAGTTTGTGAGATGGAACCCCACATCTGTCAGCGCAGAGCCTGTTTGGGATTCTCTGTCTCCTCCTCTCTCTCTGCCCCTCCCTTGCTTACACACTCTCAAAGTGTGCTTGCACTCTCTCATTTATAAGACTAAAAACAAAAGGAATTATATATGTAAGTACCATTTCCCATGAAGGTATGGGAATTCTGAAACCATTATATAGGTATACTGGAATTGAAGAATTAAATGAATGATGGGTGATAGGAGCCAGGTTGTTGTGGGAGGTTACAGATAAGGAAGGGAAGGGGAAGAAGCTAACATAATCTATGCTGTAATGGATTAGAATTGGAAATACCAGTGTGAACTCATGTTTAGCTTAGTATAGATACAGATGATTACAGATAGAAATATTTATAGATATGTATGTATATATATAGGTTAGTATACACACCTATTATTTATTTGCTCTGTCAACTGAGAGGGCTTAAAAGAAATGACAGCCCAGTAGCAATGAACACACCTAGAGCCCAGATCTTGGTTTCTAACACCAGTCTCCAATAAAAGGAATCAGGGCTCCTTGAAGAAAAGGCTGATGCTAGGAATGGGACAGGAACGATAGAATTTGAGCCTAGAGCATCTTGTAGTGCCAGAAAGGAAAAGAAAGTGCTAAAAACAAAACAAAAAAAAAAATCAACTTCACAGTGATGGTCATATGGAGATATAGGGTCTGATTGAATGAGTTCCTAACGGCCAAAGCTGGAACAACGTGAGCAACACAAAGAATAAAATAGTCTTGGGGCGCCTGGGTGGCTCAGTCGGTTAAGCGTCCGACTTCAACTCAGGTCACGATCTCGCGGTCCGTGAGTTCGAGCCCCGCATCGGGCTCTGGGCTGATGGCTCAGAGCCTGGAGCCTGCTTCGGATTCTGTGTCTCCCTCTCTCTCTGCCCCTCCCCCGTTCATGCTCTGTCTCTCTCTGTCTCAAAAATAAATAAACGTTAAAAAAAAATAAAAAAAAAAGAATAAAATAGTCTTGTATTGTAACCCTAAGTATAAAATAAATATTCATGAGTCCATACTGATATACATAAGTGACTAAATAAATAAATAAATTCAGGACATTAGATATATCTCTCATGCAGAATTGCAAATAATTGATGTAAGTATTCTGCCCTTAAGAGTGTGGAACATAATTCCCCATTCCTTAAATGTGGGCTGTTTATGGTGACTTTCTTCCAAAGAATACAGTATGGAAAGAAGAAAAAAAAGAGAGACAGAGAGAGACAGAGAGAGAAAGCTTACAGTAGAGAATCCTGACAAACACTATCCCAGGCAGGAAATTAAGGGCAACATCAGCAGTGATAAGTCATGTTGATAGTATGTACCCTTGATATGATATGTGATGATAATGGTGCTTCATCTCTGTGGTCTTCCTTCCCAAAACACATTACCCCAGTCTAATCATGAGGGAGCATCAGATAAATCGCAATGGAAGGACTTTCTACAAAACATCTGACCAGGAGTCCTCGAAACTTTCAAGTGTCATCAAAAACAAGAGAAGTCTGAAAATAATAGTCACAGCCAAAAGGAACCTAAGGAGACATAACTGTAAAACATCAGATAGTATCCTGGATACGATCCTGATATAGAAAAATGACATTAGGGGAAAACTGAGGAACCTTCAAGCGTGAACTAGAGTTAATAAGAATAGATCGATTGGCCCATTAATTATGACAAATGTACCATACTAATGAGAGATGCTAATGATAGAGAAAACTGGATGTAGCATATATGAGAACTCTTTGTACTTTCTAAATACTAAGTCTGTAAATGTAAGACTGTTCTAAATTTTTTTAAAAATTATTTTAAAATAAAAGAAATAGACGTGTTCCCTCTTTCACTCCCAGAGAGGGTCCTGGTGCACCTGTGCCTGGGCTGGCGGTACTCTCGCAGCTTGGCCTTTCAATTTTCCCTCTTTCCCACCCTCTGCTGTGCTTGAACAGAGGACTTGGTGCTGAGATTGTCTGATTGTCTAAACCCACCAGGAAAATGGTGGAAAATTCACTATCATCATTGTCAGAAAGAGTGGTTTATGGTTTTGCTCTTGAGCTCCCAGTTTGTCTTTGTATTATATCTTGTATGAGCCTTTATTCCTGAATCTTTTTTTTTTTTTTTTACATTTATTTTTGAGAGACAGAGAAAGAGCATGAGCAGGGAAGGGACAGAGAGAGAGAGGGAGACATAGAGTCCAAAGCAGAGCTGTCAGCACAGAACCCTACATGGGGCTCGGGGCTTGAACACATGAACGGTGAGATCATGATGTTAGCCAAAGTCAGACGCTTAACCGACTGAGCCACCCAGGTGCCCCTTTTATTCTTGAATCTTGACTAGACTCCTTAGGCTTAACCTTTTGGCCTCAGAAATAGTGGGCACTTGCATTACCTGTTTATCTCCTACAGTAATCAGCTATGTACTTTTATTTGGAGTTTATGTGATGAGTACCTTTCCACTCAATTCCATTCATAACAGACATAAATAACTATACTAAAAATCAACAGCAGAAGAAATACCAAGAGCCTGCCTCAGCATTAAGACATACTGCTATTAGTGAAGCAAACCAAATATTCTTTTTTTTCAGCCAAAAAATTTTACACTAAAAACTGAATTATATGTAGACATACTAACACCAAACATTTATTTGTGATTTTTGACATAATAATTTTGACCATAATTATTTTGAATATTTTTTATTAATACCCAGTATTAAGATGTTAAAAAAAAGTACATTGAACTTCTCTTAGATTAAGTTCTATTAATATTGTAAATGTTCTTAAATATTAGTTATTAATGGAAAGAATAAATAAAATGTTATGCTACCAAAGAAAATTTAAAAACAAATAAAGGGAATGAACTATTGATACATGTAATATTTGGGTAAATCCCAAGAGAATTAAGTTGACTGCAAAAAGCCAACTCAAAAAGTTGTATATATATTTTTTATTTTTTTAACTTTATTTTTTATTTTTTAAAATTTACATCCAAATTAGTTAGTATATAGTGAAGCAATGATTTCAGTAGATTCCTTAATGCCCCTTACCCATTTAGCCCATCCCACCCTCCCACAACCCCTCCAGCAACCCTCAGTTTGTTCTTCATATTTTTGAGTCTCTTTTGTTTTGTCCCCCTCCCTGTTTTTATATTATTTTTATTTCCCTTCCCTTATGTTTATCTGTTTTGTCTCTTAAAGTCCTCATGTGAGTGAAGTCATATGATTTTTGTCTTTCTCTGACTAATTTCACTTAGCATCATACCCTCCAGTTCCATCCACGTAGTTGCAAATGGCAAGATTTCATTCTTTTTGACTGCCGAGTAATACTTCATTGTATATATATACCACATCTTCTTTACCCATTCATCCATGGATGGACATTTGGGCTCTTTCCATACTTTGGCTATTGTTGATAGTGCTGCTATGAACATGGGGGCAAAAAGTTATATTTATATAATATGTAGCAATTTATATTAAATTTGGAATAACAAAATTATAGAGAACAGATCAGTTGTTGGCAGGGGCTAGAGATGGGGAGGGTATGAGTAAAACAGGTAGCAGGAAAGACACTTGTGATAATGCAACAATTTTGTTATCTTGATTGTGGTGGTGTTTACATGAATCTACACACGAGATAAAATTGCACAGAACTACATGCACACACACACACACACACACACACACAGCCATGTACAACTGGTGAATTCTAAATAAGCTTTGTGGACTGTACTAATGTCACTTTCCTGGTTGTGATAGGTATATATTCATGCAAGATGCGACCCCTGGGGGAATCTGAATAAAAAGTAAATGGAATCTCTCATTACATTTTTTAAAAAATTTATTTATTTATTTATTTATTTATTTATTTATTTATTTATTTTTGAGACAGAGAGAGACAGAGCATGAATGGGGGAGGGTCAGAGAGAGAGAGAGGGAGACACAGAATCTGAAACAGGCTCCAGGCTCTGAGCTGTCAGCACAGAGCCCGACGTGGGGTTGAACTCACGAACCACGAGATCATGACCTGAGCGGAAGTCAGACGCTTAACCGACTGAGCCACCCAGGCAGCCCTCTCATTACATTTAAAAAAAAAATTTTTTTTTTTTCAACATTTATTTATTTTTTTTTTGGGACAGAGAGAGACAGAGCATGAACGGGGGAGGGGCAGAGAGAGAGGGAGACACAGAATCGGAAACAGGCTCCAGGCTCTGAGCCATCAGCCCAGAGCCCGACGTGGGGCTCGAACTCACGGACCGCGAGATCGTGACCTGGCTGAAGTCGGACGCTTAACCGACTGCGCCACCCAGGCGCCCCTCTCATTACATTTTTAAAGGCATTAGCTGCTGCTTTCTTTTATTCATTCTTTCTTTAATGACATATAATTCATATACCATACAATTCACCCTTTTGAAGTGTACGATTCAATGGATTTTAGTATATTCACGGTTCAATTTAGTATATTGGTAACATACATGCAACCGTCACCACTATTTCCAGAATGCTTTCATCACCGCAAAAGAAATCCTATCCTCAGGAGCAGTCACTTCCCATTTCTCTTCCATTATCCTTTAGAAATTACTAATCTACTTTCTGTCTCTGTGGATTTGCCTATTCTTGATATTTCATTTACATGGAATCAATACATTATGTGTTCTTTTGTGTCTGGCCTCTTTCACCTAGCATGTTTTTAAGATTCATCCACATTCTAGCTTGCATGAGTTTTTCATTCCTTTCTGTGATTGAATAACATTCCACCATATAGATATACCACATTTTGTTATTCATTCCTTACTTAATGGACATCTAGGTTGTTTCTGCTTTTTGACTATTATGAGTAATACTGCTGTAGACATTTATGTACATTTTCCATTTTCTTGAGTATATACCTATGAATGGAATTTTTGGATCATATGATAACTCTCTAACTTTTTGAAAGACTGACACAGTTTTCCACGGTGCTGCACCATTTTACATTCCCACCATCAGTGGATGAGAATTCCAGTTTCTCCATATCTTTACTGACATGTTATTGCCTGTTTTTTATTATAGCCATTCAAGTGGGTGTGAAGTGATATCTCATTGTGGTTTTGATTTTCTATTTCTTTATTTAAAGTGTTTATTTTTGAGAGAGAAATAGAGTACACAGGCATTCGGGGGGGCAGAGAGAGAGGGGGACAGAGGATCCAAAGCGAGCTCTGCACTGACAGCAACAAGCCCGATGCAGGGCTTGAATGCACAAACCATGAGATCACGACCTGAGCTGAGGTTGGACACTTAACCAACTGAGCCGCCCAGGTGCCCCTTGATTTTCTATTTCATAATGACTCAATTTCAGTAGATTTTGGTTTTCTAGGAATTTATCTATGGCATCTATGTTATCTATTGTTGGTAAGCAATTGTTCTTAGTTTTTCCTTATAGTCCTTTTTATTTTTGTAAAGTTGATAGTAGCATTCTCTTTTATTGTTGATTTTAGTGATTTGAGTCTTCTTTCCTTTTATCTTTATCAGTCTAGCTAAAGGTTTGTCAATTTCACTGATTTTTTTTTTCCAAAGAACCAACTTTTGGTTTTATTGATTTTCTCTATTGTTTTTCTATTCTCTAGTTCATTTATTTCCTCTGTAATCTTTTTTAAAATTTTTTAAAGATTTTATTTTTAAGTAATCCCTATACCCAATGTAGGACTTGAACTCACAGCCCTGAGATTAAGAGTTGCATGCTCCATCTCTGTAATCTTTTTTTCTTTCCTTCCTCTTGCTTTGGATTTAATTTGTTCTTCTTTTTCTAGTTACTTTAGGTGGGAAGTTAGATTATTTTTTTAAATTTTTTTTTAACGTTTATTTATTTTGAGACAGAGAGAGACAGAGCATGAACGGGGGAGGGTCAGAGAGAGGGAGACACAGAATCTGAAACAGGCTCCAGGCTCTGAGCTGTCAGCACAGAGCCCGATGCGGGGCTGGAACTCACGGACCGCGAGATCATGACCTGAGCCGAAGTCAGCCGCTTAACCGACTGAGCCACCCAGGTGCCCCGGGAAGTTAGATTATTGATGTAAGATTTTTTTTCCTTCTTTTTAAACACAGGCACTTATGGGTTCTCTGTATATTTTTTGCAACTTCATGTAAATCTGTAATTACTTCAAAAAAAATAAGCAAAAAGTACATATTTCTACTATGCCAGGGGAGCTGTATATAGTGAGGACTCAGCCATTGCACCTATCCTCAAGGAGCTTAGTCTAGTAGAGCAAGGTACAGAGTGTTCCAGAGATGAGTAGATGCCTGTTTGCTGCAAAGGTGAGAGAAAATACTGAAGGATATCCAGGAAAGCCCCATGAAGGTACAATTGAGGGCTTATATGAATTGAAGAACTATGGTTTTATCATGGGAGTTCCATTCTCAGAGAGGCCAGTCCTTGAGGAGGTTGTCACTTATTTCTTCTCAGATCTTCAGGGACCACAGCTAAAGCCATTTGGGACAGAGATGGAAGCACACTCTGATTAAGGCTAATGTTCCTAGCTGAGGGCTTTTCTCTGCAGCTCAAAATTCTCAGAGATACCCTTATCTCCTCCCAAGCTGTTCAAAATGTTCAAAATGCGCCTATTGACTTCCTTTATAAAAGATAGCAAGAATGATGTTTAAACAGGAAGGGAAGGCTAGAAAATGTGTTGAGTTACTAATAATGAAAACAGTTTAAAAAATTCCCATATACCCTTTAATGAACTTCCCCAACTCTCCCAAACATTAACACTTTGCCTTCGGTTTCTAACACTTTTTAAATGTTTATTAAAAAAAATCTTTTTGACCAAACAACACATTCTTTTAGCTTATGAAGCAAAATAGTATAAAGAGGTACACAGGTGAAAAGTCTTCTCCTCTCTGCCCTTTCTTTTTTCTTTGTCTCTTTCTGTCTTTGTCTCTTTCTTTCTTTCTTTCTTTCTTTCGAAGATCTAATTGACTTTATTAAGTGATTCATGAATCAGGGGCAACATCCCATCTAACGAGTAGAGGGAGCCCCTCACCTCTGCCCTTTCTACCTCATTACTCTCATGCCTCACAAATGCTTACAGGTGGCCATCTGTATTTTTCTTTATGCAAACATAAAAATATTTTCATACCCCCCCATTTCTCCGCCTCCCTGCCCCCAATCTAGCATCCTATGCATACTGTTCTGGACTTTGCATTTATCATTTAACAGTGTAGTTTAGAAAGATTTCCAAATCAGAGCATAGTAATGCTTTTTTTTTTTTAAATGGACTTTAGTATTTATGTATCTCAGCCCATTGCCCTCCAGCATCACCTCAGACGTTGTTCATGCTCCCTCTCTTTCCTGTCTAACCTCAATTGTTTGAATCCCAAATTCCCCAGTGTAGTTCATTCTCTGCGCTAACAAGCTCAGGGCTTTTACAGACCCCAGACCGTGTGACTGGAGCAAAGCCATAACAAACCCCCTGTGCCATCAGGACCACAGGGACACAGTCAGGAGCGACAGCAACAGGGTGATGATTGCCTTAGCATGAGAGACACCCTAAAGAGATCACTGTGGGCCAAGAAGAAGAGATGATCTGGAACTAGGCCTTGTTGCCAAGCAACCCCAGAGGGGATGAAATTAACTCAGTCTGTTTTTCATGTAACTGCATCTCAAATGAAAGCTGAGGCCAGAGTTGATCCCATGCAAAATTAATAATTACCACGTGATTCTTTCTTTCAAATGGCTGTTGCCAAAAGACAGGGGACTAAAGAATATCCCTCTTTTAAAGGGGTAAAGGAGGGGGAATAAAAGAGAACACATAAATGCAGATCCTGTGTTTTTCCATTTGAGTCTAGGTAGGAAGTCAGGCCTTTCTGTCTGAGACTGCTACTGAATCTCTCTGGTAGGAAACCTGTTGTAAAAGCATATCCCAAGTAGACAAGATAATATGCTGATAAAGGGCTGAGGGAGGCTTTTTTTCTTAGAGGTGAGAAAAAGCTTTGGATCATGTGAGACCCTTTCAGTCTCCTTTTGAAGAAAATTAAAGATGAACTTTTTCCCCATTAGTATGTTCAGAGAGGAAAAATTGTCATAAAAATAAAAATAGCCCTACTGCTTCCACCTACTCTCCTTAACCCAACACCAAAGGCTGTAAGAGGAGCACAGCTTGATACACTCAATAACCTTTGCTTTTCAAGGGCTTATCAAATTTAAAAGGCAAAAATGACACAGAAAAGTCGATTCCCAACCCCGACCTCGGCTTCTGCTGCATTAATTTGGGGAAATTAACTGTGTGGTCAGAGAGGAGGAATGGCCTTCTCACCAAGAGAACCTTTGATTTTTATTTTGTAGTTCTGCAATAAAACATGATTCAAAACACAGCTTTTTTAGCCAAAGAAACTAATTTTACCTGAGAAGGAAAACTTGCTTGCCTAACAGAAGGTCAGATCCAGAATTTGTCCTGGGGAAGGTAGTGACCAAGTGATCACCCTCACTCAGCGTTTATGCAGTGTATTTACTAGTGCTGAGACCAGATACTCCCTTGTTGCCCTTTGGCCACCCCACCACCTTCACCTCATTTGAGGCCAATTTGAGCAAACCTCCTCCTGCCCATTGTGCCTCTGTGAAGCACGATAGAGTTGAGCAGAATGTACTGGTACAGAGAGAAAACCAGATAGCGAAATGTACACAATTGATTTTTGGGAACTCTATCAGTCAGCGTCTCAGCAGGAAACAGATGCTTCATTCAAATTGGACGCTTTGAGGAGCTTTTGATAAAGGGGTTATTTAGAAAGGTTGGTGGGGAAACCACAAAGGATTGGTATTATCTTGGGCTGATAACACTGGATTGGGAGTCACTACCATGTCTAGGCCTGAAGAGTGGGAGAATTGGGAGGCAGAGGGATGGGAGGGAGAGGGCCACTCCACAACAATGTAGCGTCATTGGGGGTAGGAATACCCTCATATCACTTGCCTCCTTCCCTCCGATATCTGGCAAGGGCTCCCCATTTGGCTGAGCCCCAGCGAAAGAGGACCAAGAGACCCTTAAATGTAGAAACTATACATCAGCCGTCTGGGGCATGGAGCAGCAGGCAGAAAGAGCATGACACACAGAAAATAGCCAGTGCTAAACTTAACTTAATCTTTCTGGCTTCTGGTCTATTCATTCGGCCAGTACTTATTGATCACCAGCTTGGTGCAGGCACTCAACTAGGAGACAAAGCAGTAAACAAGGCAGCCCTCATGGAGTTTACAATCCCTGTGGCCATGTCAGGCCTAGGCAAGCCCAAACTACAACCAGACTGAACATTTAAGACCACAAGCCTTCCAACTTATGCTGTGGCTATCATCTGACTTCCCTTATTTGTCTTCCCTCTTGGTCAGGAATAAAGATTTTCTTGTTATTAACTATCAAATCTTGCTATCAGCTAGATTTTCTATGTATCAACTATACTTGATTATTATTTTTTTAAGGTTTGTGTATCGATTTTGAGAGAAAGTGCAAGTAGGGAAGGGGCAGAGAGAGAGGGAGAGAGGGATCTCAAGCAGGCTCCACGCTGTCAGTGCAGAGCCCTATCTCACAAACAGTGAGATCATGACCTGAGCCAAAGTCAAGAGTTAGACACTTAACCAACTGAGCCAGCCAGGTGTCCCTCAGCTGTACTTTAAATAAATAAATAAGGTGCCTGGCAGGCTTGGTCAGTAGAGAATGCAACTCTTGATCTCAAGGTTGTAAGTTCTAGTCCCACCTTGGGTTCAGATTACTCAAAAATGAATTCTTAAATAAATAAATAAACAAACAAATAAATACATTTTCAAATAAGAAAGAAAAAAAGATTCTCTTGTTACCATAACTAGTAGCAGTAATGCAGCTGTATATGCGTAGGTACATGGTAAGTCATGGGTATCGGAAGGGAACATAACACAGGAACCCAGAAAAAGGAGAATAGTCAGGCCTGAGGAAAGACAGGAACAGTGGTAATGCCAGGTCACAGGAGCTTCTCTACAGGGCATAGCCTTTAGGACCCAGCTCCTACCCATGTGTCTGCCCTCTACCTCCTCCAAGTGCACCTAGCTTCTAGCTCTTATTCCTATAGGTTTGGTCCAGCTCATCCTTCTATGCTGGCCACTGCCTGGCCTGTTGGGGGGTGGGGGTGGCCCTGGTCCCAGCCTAATAGTGGCCATTCCTGGACATAGAACAGCTTGGTGCTATCTCTTTGTGTAGGAGACCTTGGTGGGGGGGGGG
This sequence comes from Leopardus geoffroyi, assembly GCF_018350155.1. Lineage (NCBI taxonomy): Eukaryota > Metazoa > Chordata > Mammalia > Carnivora > Felidae > Leopardus > Leopardus geoffroyi. The sequence continues at coordinate 80,143,109 of NC_059336.1, forward strand.
GGGTGGGGAGGGAGAAGACCAATGTCTGTAGAAGACATTGGGTATGGCAGAGCCCATAACTGAGATTTCCTGGGCCCCCTACTGCCAGATGATAAACTGCTAGAGGTCAGGGATCTCGGTCTTAACAGTAGTTTTCCAGTAGCACATGCCATTGTTTCTTTTAAGTCAGCCACTCAGTCAGTTACTGAGTAGACTGGGCAAAATAATCCCTAAGTTATAATTAGCTCCCTCAACTACATCTGTTCTTGGGAATCTTAAAGCACAAAGACATCTGACATTTGTTGAGAAGGACTTTGTTGATCCACAGGCAGAGAAGCCAACCTGTGCTGGGCTGATGAATAGACACACTGGTGAAGTGTGCATCCTGTTGGGGACAATGGCTCCCTTTTCCTGAAATGCCTCCCGGCTGTGTGTGGCCAAACCAGGGCTAGGCTCAGTTCCTTGCACTAAGAAATCTCTTAGTGTAGCCTGGGAGCAAGTGAGGCACTGCCTTTGCTATGGTAACCCTCTTATTCCATTTCAGTGATATGAGCTTATTGACATTGTACAGAGAGACTGACAGCATCAATTCTCCCAAAACAAAGCTAGCCCTTCTGACAGTGAGCATAGCACTCACTGCTGTGTATCACAAAGGTTTCCTTCCTGATTGTTTCTGAGGGATAGAATTCCTTTGTTTGATAATCGAGAGTATGAGCTAGAGTAAAAGCTGCTGGCAGAAATGTTTCTGAGTTCTCCTATACTTGTGGCCTAGAACCCTTAAGGCAGAAAACAACTTGTTTCCCTTGCAGGGACAGTTGGCACTTTCCACATGACACAGCTTTCTAAACTAAATTCACCCATCCTTGGGAGACTTGCTCATCCAGAGACTCAGCTGGATAACAACTTGAAACAGCAGGATTTGACCCTTAGGATGGGGGAAGGTTTTAATTAACTTCATCTGAGAACTTTCCAAGGCCTTTTCAACTGTTTTAGAATGTTGTGTTCCAAGCGGTAGAACTTCCTTTTTCTGGCATCTAAAAGTGACCTTTAGAAGCAAAATAAGAACAGCTTTTGGTCCCTGATACCACAGCATATCAGCCAGGCCCGAACCTGTCACTAAATAAGGAGAAACTGTCTCTGGGGTTTCCTAGGGCCAGAAAGCCATGCTTGACCTTAGACACGAGGACCTGGAAGTCTTGGAGCAGACTGCCTGATTAGCCATCAATGCTCGGGGAAGGTCTGGGTCTTCTCCCAATGCCTGGGACTTGGGGAACAGCCAGTTAATATGATAGCCAGCTGGGCAGTGTTGAATATCAAGAGAGGAGAAATGGTGGCTCTTTGGTATCATGAGGACTGGTTTTCCTGACAGCTTAGAGCAGAAATGGCCTGTTGGGACTAATGGATCTAAAAAAGTCAAGGAAAAGGGTATGGGAACTTCTTTTCCACCTGAAAGGATGTGCTGCATCTTTTCAAGAATGGGCATCTCATTCTTCCATTCAGGGAAGGTTGATTGAGCCCTTTCTGCCCATCAGGCACCATGCTGGGTACCGGAGGGATAGAGTAGCAGTCACACATTTTAAGAGCAAGGACCATGTTTTATCCTCCTTAGTCTTGCTTAAACAGGAACTCAGGAATATTTCAGTGAAGTGGTTCTCCCTAAGTCACATGGCTTCACCCATTCTCCTGTGTCCATTTCCTCTCCATTTCCTTCCTTTAACTGATCTCCTATCTCCCCAAGTCAAGAAAATGTTTCATTATCTTTTCTATGCAAGTTGCTGCCTTGCACAGAAGTTCACTTGTAAACTACCAAAAGAGAAGTAGAAGGGAAAGGAAAGTAGAATTTGTTTTCCTTGAGCCCTGCCTGGTTTTCACCAGGCACAACCTGACTCTGAGTGGTTGCTGGTCACACTGACAAAAAGCCTGTTCCACCCTAACTCTTCCTTCCCACCTGCCCACTCTCATTATAAATAGATAAATAAAATAGGGACACCTGGGTTGGCTTAGTGGGTTAAGCATCTGACTCTTGTTTTCGGCTCAGGTCATGATCCTGCAGTTGTGGGATTGAGCATCACATAGGGCTCTTTGCTGGGGATGGAGCCTGCTTAAGATTCTCCCTCCCCCTTTGCTCCTCCCCTCCACTCTCTCTCAAAAGTAAAATAAAATAGGGCTGGGTGGCTTAGTTGGTTATGTGTCAGACTCTTGATTTCTGCCCAGGTCATGATCTCATAGTTGTGAGATTGGGCCCTGAATTGGGCTCTGCTGAGCATGGAGCCTGCTTGGGATTCTCCCTCTCCCTTTCTCTCTGCCCCTCCCCCAGTTACATGCACACACTCTCAAAAAAATAAACATTTAAAATAAAATAAAATAAAATAAAATAAAATAAAATAAAATAAAATAAAATAAAATAAAATAAAATAAAATAAATAAAGGTTTAAGAAAATTAATGAATTTTTAAAATATAATTTATTGTCAAGTTGGCTAACATACAGTGTATACAGTGTGCTCTTGGTTTTAGGTGTAGATTCCTGTGATTCATCACTTACATACAACACCCAGTGCTCACCCAAGTCCCCTCCTCAATGTTCATCAAGTATTTTCCCCTCTCCCCTGCCCCTCCCAAATGTTTCTTTTGATTATAAAAATAATAAATACCATTTGGAAAAGAGAATAATACATTCTTCTCCACCCTAATGCATTAAATAGATTATTTTCCAAGGTGAGTTTCTGAAGCCATGCTTGGTTCTTCCTTTCCAGGGGTTTCCAGAGGAGGAAAATTAGTAACCCCCTTACCTCTTACCTCTGATCCTTGATTCCATGATTCCATTGTGGTGACTGTTGCCATTGAAAGTGCTTCAGGGGCACCTGGGTGGCTCAGTTAGTTAAGCATCCAACTTTGGCTCAGGTCATGATCTCATGGTTTGTGAGTTTGAGCCCTGCGTGGAGCTCTCCACTCTTGGCGTAGAGCCCACTTCAGATCCTCTGTCTCCCTCTCTCTCTGCTCCTCCCCTGCTCACGTGCATATCCTCTTTCTGTCTCTCTCAAAAATAAATAAACATAAAAAAAACTGCTTCAGCCCCAGGCCTATGATTTCATACAGATGTTCACAGCTGTCCAGATGTTCATTTTAACCAGATTTTACTGATAAAAGTGTAGAAAGACAGGCAGGAAATGGGGAGAGGGGCCCAGGACTGAGATTCTATGTTTATATGGAATAACATTGGACTGGGCCCTGAGCCCTCAGTTGGAGTCCAGGTTTTGTCAGTAACTAGCTGTTCCCTTAAGAGAGTCGCTCAGATTCTCTGTTTATTTTATCATTTGGGAAATAATAGTTGATTTGATTATCTCCAAGTTTCCATAAATTGCTCTGACCCATCGTTTAGGAATAAATATTTATTTGGTCAGTCTACTTTCTCACTCCACCATGGTTCTTACTCTTTTCACCTCAAAGACCTGCCAATTTTACTGTTTCTCATTACCCATCCCTACTGTTCTTCCATGTAGAAAGGAACGAGATGTTCTCCTTTCCAACTGTTCCTGTCAGTGAGCAAACTCATCATCTCACTTTCTGGTTGTTTTTTGTGCTCTTTTTCTGTGCTCTTTCTGTGGTCCTCCCAATCTTTTATCCCAAAGGAGGCCTCACAAAAGCAGGTTCGCCTCTCTGATCTATGGGTTTTACTGACACAATCAATTAACTAGCAAGTCTTCATTGGGTACCTACAATGAACAAAGCACAGCTCAGTGTGTTAAAAAGAGAATATAGGTTTAAGACATGTTCTCAGCCTTCTAGAAGGCAAGATCCCTTAACTGCCCTCTGGTCTGCCACTGACCTCCCCAGCCAGCACTGCGAGCCACGCTGCCATGCCCAAACGTTCTCTTCTCTGGGATGTTGCATCTCCACAGTCGCTTTCCTCCTCCCTCAGGTCCATTCACTAAATTTGGTCCCCAGGGGCTCTGTCCTAGGCCCTCTTCTCTTCTCAGTCTTTTCATTCCCTGGACCATCTCAACCATTCCCATGACTTCATTTACCATCTGTATACTGATAATTCCCCAAAATATGTATCGTCATTCACATTAGTGTGTCTGCAGCAGCACCTGTGATCAAACACATTAACATATGTGTAGCGAAACCTGGGATAAATAAAAACTAGAACTAGCCTCTCATAAGTTCTAGTCAGATTTTGCTGCCAGGTTAGCTTTAGCAGCACTTCATTTTCCAGAGCTGTGTGCATTTCAGCTTTGCCCATAAGATTATGAGGGGTGGCCTTTGTCACTCCAGAGAGGGGGAAAAGGTATAAAGAAAAGCAAACTGTTTTGTATTTCTCCTTCCACAGAACAATGAGTATCCACAAGAGGTCTCTACTACTAGAATGAGGGGTGATTAGAAACTTCCTTTTTCTTGTTAACGTAATAATAATAAAATCATAAAGTTCTATCACATCTGGCTCCCCACTACAATATGGCCATATCAGATTCAAGCCCCTCACTCTACCTAGAATTTCTCACTTAGCTGAAATGCTTAGAGTTTCTGTAATGCATAGTTTCTGTACTTTCTGAATTAATATACACCACTCATGTATATGGCTTTAATTCTTGGGTATTTAACTGGGTGCATAACAATGAACAAAGTAAATTTCCCAGCTCCTTTCAATGAGGACTATTTTCATTCCCTAACATAACATTTCCTATGAGTTGGCCCTATAGCCAGATTAGTAATAGAGTTTGAGAATGTTCAAGAAGCTGGGGGTGGGGGTTCGGGGGACAGAGCAGCATGCAGAGGCTGAATAACATGTTATTTTAGTATTTTCAGTGAGACGGAGAAAAAATGCATGCAAATATCTCTACCCACCCCCCCCCCCCACCACCACCTTTTTCTGTTTTGCAAAGCCTTTCTTTGTCCAAATCTCAGTTTTGGATTAGACCCTTGTTGACTATGTCTGTTTAAGTCCTAGATAAAGGCTTATTTGTTTGACCTGTCGTATCCATAATTGCTCTAACTGCTCGTTTTGATTTTCTTATTGTGTAGACTGTGCTAGGAAGCTTGGCAGGAAGCACACTATGGAAATGTGGAACCGAACAGCTTAATGTGTGTAATTTGGGAAGTTCAGCAGATGCCAGGGCTTAGCAGGCTCTCGGCTTGTTCAAGACTAATCCTGTGGATTTTCATTCTTGTGGGCATCATGCCCCTTAAATCTGAGGGCTTAGGTCCCACCCAAAATCAATCCACACAGCCACCTCCCAGCTGTCCCACCCTTAAAGACTAAGATGGCAGCTGACATTTAAAGGCTCTCTCCTGTCACCTCTTCCTAAGGAAGTGGAAGGGTAGTGAGATGATTGGGTTCCAGAGATGGTCCTGGTACAGACTGATATTTAATGTTTTCTCTGGACAGGAGTGTGGACTCCTTGTTTCTAGGGGACCAATAAAACTACAAATGCAACAAACATCCCCCCCTCCAGAGGGGATGACATGTTGTGCCACCCAGATCCCCCTCTCCAAGACTGAAGTATTTGTTTCCCCATCTATTGAGAGGGTTGACAGCAGCAACTGTCAGCTGGGTCCCTTTCTGAGACTTCTCCTGTACTGAAAAGAACCACCTTGCCCATGGTCATTGTCCCTCTTCCCAAGGGCAGCTCACATCTCATATCTGGTTGATGCAGGAGTAAAAAGGCCCAGCTCTGTCACCCCAGTTTGGGACAAATCTGAGACAGCCCAGCAGGAGAGCTCCCTGAAAGATCAGCTAGGCTTTTAATGTGATTGCATTGTAGTTCAACTGCTCTCTGTGTCTATTCCTGCTGACTTCCCTTCCCTCCAGGTGTTTCCTAGGAAACTTCCTACTTGCAAACCTCTGTCTCAGGGCTGGGGGCACCCTACCTGCAATACGCCTTTTATCTTGGTTAGTAGAGCACTGACTGTATTTGGGGGTCCCTACCTTCTTTATGTGATGACTTAGGAGTAAACCATAACTGGTCCAAGCTACTCAGCGTGGTCCCCATCCACTTTGCCGGTGATTGACTTAGGAAGGATCATATGACTCCATTCCAGCCAATGAGATAGGAAGGGAAATCTGGTAGGGAACTATGGGAAATGTTTTCTGGATCAGGAAAAGAGACAAAGGATAAAGAGTCCTTTTTTGTTGGATGTTGACTCTGAATGGGATGCCTAAAATAGCTATAGAAAGGAACAGAGGTGGGAAGAAGAGGGAGCCAAGAGAATATCAGAGAAATCAAATTGAAGCAGAGCCCACCTTGCTGATGATCTTTTTGTCATCTGCAATAAATCCCCTTTGACAGCCCAGAAGGAATTTGCTACACAAGTACTTAGTGACGGAGTTGGGTCTATAATCTGTGATTTTTGTTCCTGTTCCAACTGTTATTTCATTTTTCCATCCTTTGGGGGCTTGCACTTTTTGAATTTTTTTTTTAAGTAGGCTCCACACCCAACATGGGGCCAGAACTCACAACCCCTAGATTAATAGTCTCTTGCTCCACTGACTGAGCCAGCCAGGTGCCCCCTTTTTGAAATCTTTGATTGTCAAAATTCTCCCAGAAAGTTTCCTGGTGATCCAAATCCTTTTTTTTTCTGACTTCTAATGAACATTAATTTTATTTTGGCTGATCAATTAAACTCAGCTTCCTTTTCTATAACTTCCTGGGCACAAAGTTTATAGAGTTCATGAAATCCAATAATGTGTATGTGCAGCTGGGGACAGAGGGAGGGTGACTCCTAAAGGATGCTGACTCTGGAAAACCATGTCCTGGGATGGCTTTACATGAGAAGCAAAGGAAATGTGATGAAAAGGATTCAACTTACAGAGGAACAAGGACTTAAACCTAATGTTTGCCCCAGAATAGGATACTTATTTTTAGAAAAATGCATCCTCTCCTACCTGTAGTTTATTTTGAAACGTCAGTTCATAGCTGTCATAGCTGTCCCAGAGTTTGGTGCTGAAGAAACTGCCTGGCATGGTAGTGGATGGGGGCCCCCTTCTTTCATCCACTTGCCTGTACTCCCTTCCACCTAAAGACTGTTTTTCTTCTTCCCTTCCTTCCCTTCCTTTCCTTTCCCTTTTTCTTTTTCTTTCTTTCTTTCTTTCTTTCTTTCTTTCTTTCTTTCTTTCTTTCTTTCTTTCTTTCTTTCTTTCTCTAGTTGAGGCCTAATTTATAAACAATAAAATGCACAAATCCAAGTATACAGTGTGGTAAATTTTGACATGGTATGCTCCCATGTAACCATCATTCCAATAATAGATGGACCATTCCTCTCATCTCAGAAAGTTTCCTTATACTTCTCCTTTTTCCCCCTTATACCTCTTTTCAGTTAATTCTCTCCTTATCCCTGAGGCAACTGGTGTTCTGACTTCTATCACCATAGGTTAGTTTTTGCCTGTTCTTCATGGATATTGTTTTCTGTGTGAATTCTTTTACTCAACATGTTTTGAGATTCATCCACCTTGCCACATGTATCCTGCTTCCATTTTAAGACCCTCCATGGGTGTGTCTGGTTTTTTGCCTTAAACATCTTTGCTGCAAGCATTTCATCTGTGTATGTTATTGGCTATAAGGCAGTTTGACATAAAAGATAAAATGGCAAAAATAAAAGAGGAACATTCATTAAAAAGAACTTAATGAAACTTGGAAAATGAATAACAAAATTTAAAAGACTTTATTGCAAAATACAAAATATTTGAATACATTCAAAATGTGTGTTGATTCATGGCAGTATTGCACAAATAACTGGTTTTATTTTGTAGATTTTGTACTAAGTGGTTGTCTTCAAAGTCTTTTGTTCATAGTATCATACTTTTTTTTTTTTTGCTTGTTGATTTGTTTCATCTGGCATTACACTTTTTCTTTCCTTTTCTTTCTTTTCCTCTTTTCTTTCTCTTTCTTTCTTTCTTTCTTTCTTTCTTTCTTTCTTTCTTTCTTTCTTTCTTTCTTTCTTGCTACAATTTCTTCCTTCATAAGAGATGTATCAGATTCCAAATACTAGGATGCATATCTATAACTGGGCTTTGTATTGTGTTGTGAAAACCTTCTACACTGCTATTTGTTCTGGGCATATTTTCACTTGTCTGTTGACAGATGTTCCAAAGTTCTAGGGAAATGCAGGTTCAAGACTCTTTGCTGGAGTGCCTGGGTGGCTCAGTCAATTGAGCATCCGACTCTTGATTTTGGCTCAGGTCATGATTCTAGGGTCATGGGACCAAGCCCCATGTCAGAGCCTAGAGCCTGCTTAAGATTCTCTCTCTCTCCCTCTGCCTCCCTCCCCTGCTGGTGCTCTCTCGCAAACAAAACAAAATAAAACAAGGGAAAACAAAACAAAACAAAATAAACACTTCTATGCCACCATATAGACTATTATGAGAGCTAATATTTATATCATATAAAAATGTAAGGACTGCCTCAGTGGAGAAATGGAACCAAACTATCAACCAGTTGATGAAACCAAACTGTCAAACAAACCAGACGGTGAACCAATTACTTTTTTTTTAAAGATTTTATTTTTAAGTAATCTCTACACCCACTGTGGGGTTCTATCTTACAACCCTGAGATCAAGAGTTGCGTGCTCTACCGACTGAGCCAGCCAGGCACCCCTACTTTTTTATCTGTAATGGCAACATTGTATTATTGCTAATTAGTTCTTCTCCAAAAATGCTGGAGGCAAAGATGTCTATGGCAAAGATGCTTACAGCAAAAGTAATCAGAACCCTCCATGGGGTCCGTTGGGCTCTGATTTGTTATGCTTAAGGAAAATGCTCTGCGCCTTCTGGTGATGGTTTTGCAATGAGACAACTTGCCAAGTGAGTTTCGTAAGTTACAGGGTCCTAGAGACCAAGCAGGTGGTTTCTCCTAGGTATAGACAATTGATCTTCCCATGCTAAATGGTGATTTTGATTAATGGTATCTGAACATTTTGGAATAAAGATAGAATAGCAATTCCTCTTGTAGGCTCCCAGGACAAATGTTGGTAATCTCAGGATTCTCTGACAAGGTACCACCTATACTTCCCCCTGATGAGGACTTGGTCCCACTCCTCAGGCCGAGGGTGAAACAAACGTTTATTAAGCACTTGATCATAAATGACCTTATTTCCCCATCTTGGGAACGCTTCAAGATAGGTATTACTACACTCATGAGGACACACGGGGCTTGTTCCCAGAGTGGGATTTGAACTTGGATTTGTTGATTTCCATACTATGATTTTTTCACCACCAGCAGCCAAGACTTAGGCCACTGTGTCCATCTGAAGGTGACAGACCTCACACTTATACCCATATCTGGATTGCTGCAGGGCTGGGGAGGACTCAGAGCTTAGCATACTTTCTTTCTCAGTAAGAGCCAAGTGAAGCTGACGGATGAGTCTTCATTTTTCAGAAATGTTCTCTGTTCTCCTTAGCCAGGCGGCTTTGACCTTCAGTAAAGGCCAGCAGATCTTTGTTATGCCCCTTGGAAATCACTGTTTTGTAACAGTTGTGTTTACAACTGAGATGGTTTGCAGACCTAGGGTAGCCAGCAGGATGATGCCAGCAGTGAGGCATTAAGTTCTCTAATAGGCTTATGCCCTGATAATCATATTAATGGCACTGTCTCATGCTTGATGCTGCAATTATGGGCCTCTCCTCTTGAATTTGATAATAATTACAAGGATGATTCTGCATTTCTCTTTAATGAGAGTTCCATTTCCCAAACAATATTATGACCCCAATAGAGAAGGCTGTTTGTGCCCCTTCAAATTACTGACCTTACACACCATCACAATGTCATACACAGGGTGGACTTTACTCACCTGGGAATTCTGAGTTCTTCTAGCATCAGGATGCTGTGGGAGATGGAGCAAATCCCCTGGGAATTATGACATTGGTTTCTGGTATCTGCATCTGATAATGGGGTTTTATGTTTTTCTGCTATTGCAAAATTAAAGTAATCATTGGATAAAGGGTTTGCTTTAGGAGCCAGGTGATTTTTTTTTTAAGTTTTATGTATTTAAAACCAATTTTTTTAATCTTTATTTTTGAGAGAGAGACAGAGACAGAGACAAAGTGCGAGTGGGGGAGGGACAGAGAGAGAGGGAGACACAGAATCTGAAGCAGGCTCCAGGCTTTTTTTAATTAAAAAATTTTTTTTTTAATGTTTGTTTATTTTTGAGACAGAGAGAGAGAGAGAGAGAGTGCACACAGGGGAAGGGCAGAGAGAGAGAGAGAGAGAGAGAGAGAGAGAGAGAGAGGGAGACACAGAATCCGAAGCAGGCTCCAGGCTCTGAGATGTCAGCCCAGAGCCTGATGCAAGGCTTGAACGCACAAACCGTGAGATCATGACCTGAGCCTAATCCGGATGCTTAACTAATTGAGCCACTTAGGTGCCCCTAGTTTTATTTTATTTTTGAGAGAAAGAGCATGAGTGGGAGGGGGCAGAGAGAGAGAGGAACAGAAGATCCGAAGCAGGCTCTGCACTGACAGCAGCAAGCCTGATGCGAGGCTCGAACCCATGAACCGCGAGATCATGACCTGAGCTGAAGTCAGATGCTCAACTGACTGAGCCACCAGGCACCCCAGGAGCTAGGTGATTTTTTAACCTGTGACTTAACTGACCAACATTCAAGAGATTATCTCTAGTATCAGATGCTTGGCCTCCAAAAAGCTAGTTTTCGGACCTTCTTTTTCTCACTTGTAATTTCCAAGGGATTTAGACTGGAGTTCCAAGAATTCCAATGCCAAGATTCCACACTTTCCATCAGTTATTAATATTTTAGCCATTGACAGAGGTAACTTTTGTTTTTATGGCCCTAACTGGGAATGATTAACAGACTAGCAAAACACAGCTGTCCTTCTGGAGCAAACCTAAGTCCATAGCGTGCACAAGATTTAGGGACTTCCGCTGCTGATGCTACCCGTGTGTGCTTGCCCCTGAAGCATGATGGGATCTTTTCTGGAATGGTGGTGATGGGAGGAGGGAAGTACAGGGCTTGAGGCACCATGCAGGCCACGGGACTAGTTACTAAGGAAGAAGGCCTTCACTCTGAGCCATGTCCAATGGGCTGCAGGAGTTGGCTCCAGCACAACCAAAGGGGTGGAAGCTAGCTCTGGGCTTGCAGGTCTTGGGCTCTAGGGTGACGGCACCATGGGGTCTGTATCTGAGTGGTGGGTTGTAGGGTGCTCCGGGACAATGAAGTAGAGGCAGTAGGAGTAAAGGAGGCAGGTGGGGGAGCGGGTGCAGGGCTTTGATTCAGTGGACACGCAGGGACCCTAGCCTGGCCGGGTGCAGTGAGGCAAAGAGCAGCAAGAGGAGCATTCAGGATTGCTAGCTCAAGAGCCTGCAGTCCGGCGGGGCAAAAATTTGAGGTCTATGCTAGCACCAAAGATGGTACGAGAAACTTGCTGAAGATCAACCTCTGTTTCTTCACCAGGAAAATAGGTAACAAGGGAGATCGAAACATGTGAGGCCCAGGACAAAGCATGTAAGATTCACTGGATAGTGCAGGCTCCACCTGAGGGGGAGCACAGGACACGGACTGAGAAGGTGCATGGCTGTAGGGTGACAACACGTTGGGCAGCAAGGGGTGCCAAGAGAGAAATCTGTGACCTAGAAACGTTTTGCAGACCCATGTCAGATTGTCAGATTGGACAGTCTTTGCAGCCACAAAGGAATGGGCATTTGCAAATATTCTTCTTGGCTTAAGTGATCAGTCTGGGTGCCTTTCACCCCACCTTCTCCAGGAAGCCTCCCAGACTTTCCCAATTCTGGCTAATTGTTCCCTTTTCTGATCTCAGAGCTCTTACTGTCTGCACCTTACAATTTAGCACTTAATCAGACACAGCTGTGCATTCCTTTCTAATTGTTTTGGGTGTGTTTGTCCTGTCTCCGGGCAAGATTACTGCTTCCTCTAGAGTAGGACTCACAATCTTTTGGGGAGAGCTCCTGGGAGAGAGATGGATGTATGTGAGGGGGTTTTGATCAAGGGAAATCATTCACATTCCTACAGCGATTTACAGTTTAGAAAGTTTTTTTTTTTTTTTTTGTAATTTATCTCTACACCCATGAGGCTCAAACTCCTGACCCCAAGATCAAGAGTCACATGCGCTACCAACTGAGCCAGCCAGGTGCCCCTAGAAAGTGCTATTACTTAAGTTATCTTCTCTACTCCTTATAATTGTCCTGAGAGGGTGTGTGTTTTAGCATCTACAGACAATGAAACAGACAGAAGAGTTCAACAACCTGCCTGAGGAAAAGAGAAGGTAAGTAGCAGAAGGGAGATAAGCCTGGGATTCCTGATTCATGGCCAGAGTCCCATAGGCACTCCCAGTGGAGAAGAAGGGGAAGGAGAATGGAGGCCTCCACATGCCTTCCTGATGGGAATCTTGGGGTGAAACAAGTGAGGGGGATGTGGCCCTGGTTTACAGACCTACTGGGTCAGGCTTTATAGAGACCACTCGTTTCTGTTTCCATTATCATTCTCTCATGGATCCTCTATCTGCCATCATGCCCAAATCCTCTGCTCTTCCTGGCACCTGACCTCCCACCTCTACTCACTGCCATACTCCAAATCTTTTTATACAGTCCTCTGGGATTGCAGACTTCAATAAGCAAACTGAGTTGAAGGTCGGTTCATCCATCTCTCCATCCGCACATCCATTCTTAAGCTCTACTCAGAATGAAATCCCCTTTGCTTCCCCTGAAGTTCTAGTAGATGGAGCTGCTCACTCTTTCACCTGAGTGTCCCACCAGAGTGGTGTCAGTCCTCTCTGATGTCTCCTCCACCTCTTGCAAACGGTCTTGTTCCTTTGAGGAGACTGCTGCCTACCCATATTCCCTCTTCCTTTCTGGTTTTCCTATCTTCTGACCTCCTGGTCACTCCCTCTATCTCACTTTCTTGAGGCTTTAGCTCCTAGCTCCATGACCTTCACACTAGGACCTTGACTTCAGTTCCTGCCCACATCTTCCAGGTTGGCTTCACTGTTCACGCAGATGACCTATCCAGTACCTTGCCTCTCAATCCCTTGGCCTCATATTCTCCAGTGACTCTCACCTCTACTTTCGCCTATTTTATCATGATTTTGTCATGACCTTAAACCTCTCCACCTCCCAAACCACTAACGTTGGCATCCAGATTGCGAGACCCAACCTCCTCTTCTTCCAACATGACTAAACGTTGCCTCCTTTGACCCCTCCAGCCCATTGACTTCTGTCCTTTCTCTCTTATCATTCATCATGTCAACCCCACTTTTGCCACTTCTCAATTCCTTGGCAAAAGGAATTTGCTCCTCTGCCCTAGTGATTTCCTCACCTGAGCCTGCACCTGAGTAGACAGCTGAGCTCTGCTGGAGGAAATCACATAGGAGGGCCCAAGGGTACCTTATAAGTTCACACCACCAACCTCAAGTGGGTTGCCATGTTGCCATACCATATGGCCATTTCTCTGGTCATCTCAACCTTCCCACCTTCTGCAATGACTCGGTCACACCTTCTCCACTCTCTTCAGAATCTCTCAGCTATCCTTGCCTCACCCCCAGCCTCCTGTATGTTCCAGAGCAATAGAAAGTCATGGTGTGGAAAGATTCAATGTCCCACACCAAACCTGCTGGCTCCTGTTACAATAGTGGAGGTAGCCTCCTGCATGAGGTCAGCCTTTTCCATCCTCTCCCATGGTCATAGGAACCTTTACTGTCCACTGTCCTTTCACTGCTATACCTCATCTTCCTCTTCTCTATAGGATCCTCCCCATCTGCATTTAAACACACTCAAGTTATTCTATCGTAAACCCACTGCTGACATAACAATCCTCAACATCTATTTCTCTCTGACTCTTTGACCCTTTCTGCTTGCATGAAGTAAGTGCCTTTCTTCCTTTCTTCACCTCTCCCTCACTCCTCAATCCACTCCAGTCTATCTCTTTGCGAGTCACTGCTCCATGAATGTCCCAGTGATACCAAGGCCAGTCAATCCAGTGGATATTATTTAGTCCTCATACCCCTTGGTCTCTCATTTTGAGGGCTGCTGACTACTACCTTCTTATAACATGTTCTTTCCCTGGGCTCTGGGACCCCACCTCCTCAAGCTCCTAGTTTTCTTCCTGCTTATCTGGCTGCTCTTCCACTTCATCTGCAGGATAGTTTGCCTTGCGCCAGCTGAAAAAAAAAATTTTTTTTTTTACGTTTATTTATTTTTGAGACAGAGAGAGACAGAGCATGAATGGGAGAGGGGCAGAGAGAGAGGGAGACACAGAATCTGAAACAGGCTGCAGGCTCTGAGCACAGAGCCCGATGCGGGGCTCGAACTCACGGACCGCGAGATCATGACCTGAGCCGAAGTCGGACGCCCAACCAACTGAGCCACCCAGGCGCCCCCCAAAAAATTTTTTTTAATGTTTGTTTTTGAGAGAGTGTGTGCATGTGTGCAAGCAGGGGAGGGGCAGAGAGGGATGGGGGGACACAGCATCTGAAGAAGGCTCCAGGCTCTGAGCTGTCAACACAGCGCCCAGTGTGGGGCTCAAACTCACAGTAAGATTATGACCTGAGCCAAAGTTGGATGCTTAACCAACTAAGACACCAAGGCCCCTCCCCCACCCCAGTCCAGCTTTTACCTAAGAGTTCCTCAGGGCTCAGTCCTAGGCATTCTTCTGGTCAAACTCTCTATTCTCTTAGGAGACCACCTCATTCTCCTGGCTTTATTACCACTTCTACACTTATTACTTTGGCTCCAGCCTCTCCTCAGAACATCAGATACTACAACCAACCACCTGCTCAACATCTCCACTTGGACGTCTCACAGGCACCTCAGACCCACCTTGATCAAATGTGAACGTTGGGAAGGTTTTCTCAATCCTTTTCCCTGAAGGCCCCCCAACTGAGAAAATAGCATCACTGGCCATCTGGTTGAAGAAGCAGAGAACTGGGAGTATTCTGTGAGTCCTCCCTAGTTAAGCAATCACCAAGTTTTGTTGGTATCTACTTCTCTCCATTTGCTTTACCACTTAAACAGCCCCTTTCGTTTGTATTTTGGCAACAGTCTCCTGTCTCTCAACCCCCTTTCTCCCTCTTCCCTATTCCTTCTTCACATTGTGGTCAGAGTGATCTTACTGAAAATGGTATTCTAGGCCCTACAAAATCAAGCCCCTGCCTACCTCTCCAACTTCTCCCTCAACCACATTCCCTTTGTAGTCTAAACCAGCCAGGAACTCTGTTCTATTCTCCTCTCTGCCTGCTCGCTCTTCAGAGCTCAACTCAAATGTCACCTCCTCTTGGACTCCCCAAATGGTCATACCACCTTGAGCTTCCTTGGCCCATATCACAATTGCAATTATATAATTGATAGCGCATGTGATTGTGTTTTTTAAAATGTTTATTCATTTATTTCGAGGGAGACAGAGCTCGTGAGTGGGGGAGAGGGACAGAGAAGGAGGCAGAGAATCCCAAGCAGGATCCACGCTGTCAGCGCAGAGCCTGATGTGGGTCTCGAACTCAGAAATTGTGAAATAGTGCCATGAGCTGAAATCAGGAGCTGGATGCTTAACCGACTAGGCCACCCAGGCACCCCAATAATGCACTTCATTGTTAAACTCTCTCTCCAGCTAGACTGTGAGCTCTGAGAGGGAAGTGTTTTACCACATTCACCACTCCAGTGCCCGGCACTGTGCCCTGTGCCATGCACCTAGTAGGTGGTCAACACATATTTGTTAAATAAATAAATAATACATCTTTACCTATGGATGATGGACCCAGGACCCAACCCAAGTGTAAAGACTATCGCCAAGTGGGTATGGAATTTAGCATTGAGTAATTCTCCCCAAGGAAAAATGTTAACTGTTATAGATATACTCCCAACTGCATTAATTAATAGCAGGATGGAGAGAATGCCCTTATGTGCTAAGAAACAATATATCAATCTGATGGCACAGAAGAATCTTCAGATGTCAGTCTGGTCCTATCACAGTAGTTAATCAGAAAGGCAGCATAGAGATATCTTTATTTAAACCAAGGAACATGGACTCAGGATTAATTATTTTGATGCAGAGTGAAAGACATACGCTTTGTTTGTCTATTAATTTATACTTTATGTACTGTTCTTAAAGAATTTCTAATCTCTAAGGGCACCTGGGTGGCTCAGTCAGTTAAGCGTCGGAATTCAGCTCAGGTCATGATCTCCCCACGTGTGAGTTCAAACCCCGTGTGGGGCTATGTGCTGATGGCTCGGAGCCTGGAGCCTGCTTCGGATTCTGTCTCCCTCTCTCTCTGCCCCTCCCTCAATCACACTCTGTCTCTCAAAAATGAATACATGTGAAAAAAAATTTTTTTAGGAATTTCTAATCCCTATATTTCTTTAAAAATGTTTTATTAGCTTTCTAAATTAAGAGAGTTAATACCACTGGAAAAATACAAAATTCAAAGTCAGTAAGGGTATAAAATTCATCTCCCCACTTCCCACACTCCAATCCCACACTTGGGGTAACCGTGTTTAGCAGTCGGTGTGCATCCTTCTTGTTTTTCCATGAATATACAAAAATCCAACTTGTTTCTTGGACTTTTATGTCTCAGTCTTAAGAGAACCATGTGATCAACATAAAAGCAAAAAGGTCTGAAGGCTGAAAATAAAAACTTTCCCAGATCTGGCTCTGAATTCCTGTTTCTAGAAGAGTGCACCCACGTGGCTCCGTGCATCCAGCAGCAAAGTGTTCTTCTACTCTGAGCTTGGAGAAGAGTTAGGGTCCACACTCAAGTGGGCTGAGCTCACAGGTGCCTGGATTCCTACATTTGCAATTCCTTCCCCTTCGGCTAATTCCGCCTCAGAAAGCCTTCCGAAAAATGCAAATATTTGAGGGTGTCGTGTCCTTAATTGTTCAGTCTGGCTATGTAAAGGAGACCTTTTTCTTCCTGAAGAGATAAGGACCAAGAGAGGGAGGTGCTCTCAAGTGTGCCTGCCGCCAGGTTTGCCTCCCGGCGAGTATGCGCGGGGTGAGCTGGCTGCGCTGGGCCTTCCAGACCTGGGCAACCTCCCCACGCGGTCGCGCAGGGCTTACCTGGGGCTCCCCAAAGTTGTGTTCACAGCGGCTGGGACTCGCCTTAAAATGCAGTGCTCTGGCCAGCCAGCGGGGGCGCTGGGCTGGGAGGATGCGTCTATGGTTCCAGGTGTTAGGGTCGTCGGCCCCAAATCCTCACCCCGCAGCGGGGAGTCGAAGGTGTGAGCGTCAGAGTTCAGCCATTTAGGCAGTTCCCAGGCGTCCGCCCAGCCCCTCTGGGCCGCGGTGCGAGTTGGAGGCGCAGCGTCTGGACACCTTATTTCTGGCATTCAAGACTCGCGTGGAACCTCGAGGAAATTCTCTGCAAGACACCGCAAGGAGAACTAAAACTTCCCCCTCACCAATTAGTGGGCGGCCTCATAAATCCGAAGATCGGGCGGCAATGCCAAGTAGGGCATCACTGTAGGCCTTGGGCTCTAGGGCGTCATTTGGGTATCCGAGAGGTGGCGGCGGGTAATGGGCACGTGGGCAGAGAGCAATGGTCAAGTTCCATTCTGGCCCTGGTTCCCCCTTACTCAGTGGAACCCCGGGTTTTGCGGGGGCGCACGCACCCAAACACCGGAACGGCGGCTGTGGTCCTGTCTAGGCACAGTTACAAACTGGTTCTGGCCATTTAAGGTCACTGGAGTGCTCCCCTGGCCATGTGCTTAGTCCCCCAACATCAGACGTCCCGCAAGAGGGGCAACCTGCAGTTGGAGGGATTTAGGCTAGACCGGGTTTGGGGATACGGTCAAACTGCCGTGTTTTTCCGAGGGAGTCTACTTCCTGGGGTCCCCTTCCCCCCGGCTTAACCCTTTACTGCCCACGTGTAGACCTGGGGGTCCCAGATGGTCCCCGGAAGTGAGGAGAAGCACGAGACTGAGCGAATCTCGGGCGCCAACTCGCAGACAGATTGGCGCACGGCCTTCCCCAAACTTGGGGCGCGGGGCGGTGGGCCGGGCTGGGCGGTGACGTGAGGGGCGGTGCCGGGCCTGATTGGCGCGTGGGGCGGGGCGAAGGCGGGGCCGGACGGGGCGCCCAGAGGCGGTGGCGGCGCCTGGAGCCGGAGCCGGGAGTGAGAGGCGCGGTGGCAGTGGCGGCAACAAGTGCTGGAGACGAGCCGTGCTGGTGACTTCCCCGCCGCCGACACCACTGGGCCGCCCGTCGCGGTGCAACGCATGGAGCGTGAGCGGCGGCGGTCGCCGGGCTGAGCCGCGCCGAGCGGCCGGGACGTGGATGTGGCCGGGATCTCCCGCCCCCGCCCCGCTGAGCAGGAGCTGCTCCCGGACAAGGTACGGCCGGGCGGGTGTGCCCCCCCCACCCCCCGCCCTCCGCCCTTCCCTTCCCCCACCACCTCCCCAAGCTCTCTCCGCTTCCTTTCCATCTCTGCTCCCGGCTCCCCACTGCTCCGCACTGACCCCTCTCCCTCCCAATCCAGATCCTCGCCGGTTCCGGCTTCGTGCCGGCGCCCCAGAGGAGGAAACCATTCCTGGGTGGCTCCCGCCGCATTTAGGCGTCCCCCGTTTCCTCCACCTTTCTTACCCTGGAGGAGGAGGATAACAAAACCAGCAGCAGCGTGTCTTTTGAGTCTCTTGCCCTATTCCACCCCCACCCCCACGGGGCCGGGGGACATTCCCCCCTCCTCGCTGCACCCCAACTTCCGGGGGAGCCCGCGCTGGGTGATGCAGGCATTGCGAAGCGGCATCTGGGGCCCGCGTCCTCACCTGGCTTCCACGGGCGGTTTGGATAGGGGGCTGTGCGTGATTTCGCTCTCGCAACCCTCACCCCACCCTCTCATTGCGCTGGTCTCGGGTGCCGCATGGGGAGATCAGGTGTTTTGTGAGCCAAATAGCCTCCAGCAGCCGCTCCCCGCCCCCATCTGCCTGCCGCTGCCACCTCCGGGTCCCCAAAGGCTGGTTTCTGTGAAACTTAGGGAGAACCTTTCGCTTTGACCTCTAAAAAAATGTTTCACGCCGCCCGCGTTGAATGATTAACCAGGCTACTTGCCTGAGACCTGGGGAGGGGGATGGGTGGGTGCTGCCGGGAGCGTGTAAGGCAGGCCCTTGCGAAACCCCTCGTTGGAAGGGTGGGAGTGGGGGCGCGGGGTGGGACCCCGCTGAGGCCGCGGGCGGGGGTCCTGGAGGCTGTCCCGGGACGGCAGGCGGACTCTTCTGGAGGCAATAAAACCAAGTCACCTTAATTTCCAGAGTACGGTATTTTGCACTTAGGGCAGGGGAGCCGCAGAACCCATTATCTCCCCACACGTGTCACGGCGTGGAAGCCTACCTCTGAAAATAATACATTTTAAATCAGGGCGAGGAGGCTCCCTCTCCTCCTTAAAACGTAGAGATGGTATGTTTGTCTTTGCTTCTCTACCCTCATGGCCTCGTGAACCTTCCCAACTTCGTAGAAAGATAGTTTAGGACAATTATACCATATTCTCCTGCCCCTCCCTGTTGGAGCCTTGATGTAGATTTCAGATTGCTAAACCAGTTGGTGAATATGGGTGTCTACTTGTTATAACAAATTCTTCCGGTGTATTTTGCCTCCGGCGGTGGCCAACGGAGTCAGGATTGGGACTGGGAAGTAAGGGAGACCCGAGCCTAGCCCAGTCGAAGGGCTCTGGAGCCCAGCTGTCTGCTGGTCGCACCCATGCGGATCTGACAGCTGACCCAGGTGGGAGGACAGACAGGGTTGGGCGGTCACTTCTTCCCACTGCTCTAGTTCTCACTTCTCTTTCGTTTGAATAGAGGTTATTAAGCCTGGTGGAATTTGGGAGAGTGTTAGAGTCCTTGTGCTCTTAGATTAGATTTTAAGACGAGGGAAGTGCAGAACCCTATAGAACTCTCTACAAGTAAAGCTTTCTGCTCTGCGCAGCCTTTACCAATGCCTTTATCTTTGGATCTAATGTTTGAAATTACAATGTTGAAACTTTTTCAGTTTGAAATACTCTTTTCCCTTATGGCCATATCCCAACAGCAGGGGCTCACTGCTCTTCATTTAGTTTTTGTGCAGAGGACATGTGTATGATGCAAGACCTAATTCTCCAGAACAGTTCAAGTTCCCACCCTCTCTGTTCACTGGTCTCGATTCTGCGACATACTGTTCAGTGACCTAGGGCAGGTTTGATCATCCCAGCCTTATTTTCCATAACTGGTTTTGGGGATGGTAACACCTGCTCCACCAGATTGTTTTTTAGGACAGATAGGATAATGTTTACCGAAGTCCTGGCTCTGCATTATGGGAGTTGAGCACTTAATAAGTGGTGGTCATTGTGTAATCAATATAGAAGTTCTGCTAGGCATCAACTTCCCCTTTACCAGACACAGTAACTGGGAACCATTCAGATTTGTCCGACTGAAATCAGCCAAATTTGGCAGATGGAGATAAAGCTTTTAAAGTCCAGGGAATGAAGTAATCTTTTGATGAAAATAAACATATGCTTGTAAAAGTTATGATTTTTGGGGGGTTGCTGATGGATAGCTGAGTAATGGTTTGTAGTTTTGAAGAGTTCCTTGTTTAAAAAAAACACAACTTAGATGTTTCTGATTCTAAGATACTACAGTTTTGCTAAAGTAGGAAAATGGAACTGATAATTCATGGTTGATTTTTCACTATACAATTTGTCCAAATGTGTGCCTTTTTTTAGAGGTACATTAGGAAAAAAGGACTTATATTAGGAAATGAATAAGAATGTAAAAAAAATGGATCATTCTGCTTTACATGATGCATTGTTGGTATAAAGCCAAGATGTTGTGGATAGAAACGTGTGGGGCTTTTTCAGCTGATGCTGGAATAAGAGAAAAGATGAATCCATTGTTTCTTAGAGAAACTTTGAAAAGTTTTAATGTTTTCTGGTAATGTTTTTGTGTTTGTTTGTTTTGTTTTGTTTCTTTTTAAACAATAATTTAAGGATCCTGACCAGTGCTGTGAATGTGCTGAAGCATACTCTGTTCTTAACATACTGGGTCAGGGCTTTTAATTCTTTCTAACTTGCTTAATAGCTACAATATTAACTTTACTTAGTTTTTTTGACCATTTGTTGAACAGTTTGTTAAAGAGTTTAAAAATTAATAAATGCCAATGTATACTTTTATAAACATTAAGATTCTTGCATCTGGGATAATATTCGGTTATATAATCTATTGCAACATGTCCACTCATGGTGTATAAGTTACCAGTCGTGAAAAATTCTCCTAAAGGCCTTTTGGTCTTATATGCAAATGATCAGGGAGAAGTAAAATCATTTCAGTCAATTGCCTGGCAATTTTAGTGTATACAGAACGTTAAAATATGAATTAAATTGGGCTGTGGCAATTTGAAAGTTAGGTTTCCTGGCTGACACAATTGAAAGTACCCAGTAAGACCACAGCACATATACCCAACAGGTGTGTAAGATACAGCTGTCTCCTGCCCCCACCCCACTCCCCGCTCAGGTGGGATAACTGTTACTAGGTGCTTGCCAAAGATACCTCCAAATTATAGGATGAATAAATTCCTCTCTCTGGAGAGGCAATTACTGTTTGAATAAGATGTATCTGTGTGTGGTATAAGACTTTGAGAGAATTGATGTAATGATTTCATCATCACCTAGCGGTGATGAGGCTTTGCTAGTCTGAACAGAACTTCAGTGGGAAGAACTTGTACTTACTTAATGGAGAATTTGTTATTAGGGCATATGTGGTACAGTAACTTTACTGCTGGAAAAAGTTAATTGTATGGACCAGTTTTCTGTGTGTTAGAACACTAAGCTGAGATTTTGCACTTATTATGTGTGGCCCCTACTGTGAGCTTTATGTTCTTTGCCCATCAGCTTTGGCCTGCCTTCCATAATTTTTTTAACAAAATTCAAATTTCTTTTGAAGGTTAGCATTATTGATAAAGTTATAACATGTCTTGAAATATTTTGTGTAATTTTAGCTTTAGGTATTTCCATAGATACCTTGGTTACAAATTTTCTGTGCATCTGTGAACATTGTATTCTGATGTGGCTACAGAGGGGAAATTCCTAGTAGCCAGGAAATCGATACTTTCTACTTTTCATTCTGTGGCATTTAAAAGCAGGTTTATTGTTCCAGTGTCTTCACTCTGATGTGATTAGGCTGTACATTGCTCACCAGAATATTAAAAAAAAAAAAAAAAAAAAAAGATTATCTGAGGAAATCAATTCTAGAGTGTGGCCGGGACTGTCAGTGGCTCTGTGGTGGTTTAGTGGTTAAGAGTATGAACTTAGAGTCAGATGAGGATTTTTAAAAATTGTTTTAACTTGAGAGATAGCATACAGTAAAGTGTAAAGTGCCCTAATACTATGTACAGTTCCTGAATGTGTGTCCACCACCTCGCTCAAGAAGTAAACATTTTCAGTGCCCCAGAAGGTGCCTGTGCCCCTTTCTAGTCTGTATCCACCCGCTAGAGGGAACCGTTATTCTAACTTTCACATCGTCTTAGATGTGACTCCTTTCATAGAGATTGATTTTGCCTGTTCTCGAACTTAATATAAGTGGAATTACAGAGTCATACAGTGTCGAGTCTTTTATGAAACAGACCTGGTTTTGAGTTGCATTTCTGCCACTGTGTGACTGTGATTCCTGTAACTAAGTTACTTAACCTCTCTCTGTGTTTCTTCATTTGTGAAAGGGGGAAGATAAAGCTCTCAGATTTACTAAGAAGATTCATGTGATCATATACTTACAGTATCTAGCACTGTGTTTGACATACACTTTCCTTGTCGCCCTTTTATTTCTTTCAAGGATGATAACTAAAGCAACTATATCTTTCTTGTTTTAATATGCCGTTTCATTATAAAAGTTATGTTGATCTTTTACTGGAAGTTAGAAGCCAAGTCTTTGTTGATTTAATATTTTGTTGATGTAGCTTTCAGCTTAAATAAGATGTATTATGTCTTAGTAATTGATCTCCTATTATTTTTAATTGACATTTCCTCTGTAAGTCATGAAATGACAGTCATTGAAATGTAGAGCTGATCAGTCACTTGCGATCACCTGCGTGGAATGAGCTGTGGTGCAAGGAAGACAGTTTACACTTGATTATGAAGTCTATGGAAGAGTTTAGATAAGAGGCAAGAGTAAGTGGCCGGGATATCCAGAACAATGTTTACTGCTTTATATTTTGTGAAATAATTGTTTCAGAAGTGAAAGCACAGGACCAGTTGTTATGCTCAGATGATCGCGTGCTCAGACAAACCGTTCAAAACATTTTCAGCTTCTATAATCTTCCTGGTAAGTGGCATTATATATTCAGTGGTCTCCTGTTCTCAGTGTTTTGGTGGGCTTTTTGGATACTTTCTATTTTTGGAGACATACTTTAAATGTAACTTGGGTGGTGCTCTGGCATTCTTTCTAAAAGACTTTTTCCTTATGATGTTTATTTAGGGAGAAAAATCAAGGTCAGGTAAAGGCAAATAAAATTAATGCCACCATCTCTTAACACTGTAACGACTGTTAACTTGGTTTGGATTCTTCTAGGTTCTTTTCTTGTATCTGTACACTTCTGGACGGGGCTTATGAAAAACACATTGCTGATACTTTACGCAAATTTAAAACAGATTGTGTGGCCTGCCTAGACCTGACTGAGAGGGCAGGAGGCTTTGAAGGCTTGAGTTCAAATCCATACCCAGCCTGGCCCCTACTTGTGGCCATACCATTGTCAGGAGTGCTAGGCATGCAGTCCCCCAACACTCCCATCAGGTCCCCTGTCCTCCACATTACAGCAGCTGAGAGCCAAAATCTGTCCTTGGGACCCCCTCCCCCTAAGACCTCAAGATGATGTGTAATCAGATGAGCATTTTATTCACTTGATCAGCATGCATTAACTGAGCACTTAGTGTGTGCCTAGCACTGTGCTTGGCCCCATGTGTATTCCTAGATGGTCCAGGCACAGTTCTTGCCCTCGAGTTAGCCGTCTGTGACACCTCTAACCTGGAACCCATGAAAGAATGCTCTTGTAGAGGTGCAAGCAATGTGCAGTTTTGGAGGTAGCCCAGAAAGTCTTCCTGAGGAAGTGGTATTTGAACTTAGCCTTCACCGATGAGTTAATAACTTTTCAGAGGGCAGAGAAAGGAGAGCAAAGGTATTTCAGGCCTGTGGTAGTGTGTCAGGGAAACAGCAGGTGATTTCATGGGTTTAGAGGTCCGGGTGTTTAGGAAAGGGTAATAGGACACGGTGCAAGCTCAGTGACCATGCAAAGAAGTGGCACTTGATAGCTAATGGAGGTCATGGGAGCCATGGAAAGTTCTTGTGGAGAGGATGTGGTGACATCTCAGGGTCAAGCTTGCATGTAGGAAGATGAGATGGATGCAAGGCAGGTGTGATTATGGGCCTGGGTCATTTTACAGCCTCCTGATGGGGAACCTTTTTTCCAGTTGCCCTACAACAGTGTATTCTCTGAAAGAAGGTGGAGGAATCTTTACAATTGAAAGTACTTTATATGCTTCTTGACACAGTAGCTCCTACTGCCCCTCAGAATAAAGCCAAAGTTCTTCTGTTACCTACCAGGCTGTTGGTTCAGTTTACTGCAGTGACACTGGCCTCTGTGCTATCCTGCCTCTGGTATTTGCACTGGCTGTTCTCTCTTTCTGGAATTATCATGCCCCACTCCTGCTACCTTCTCGCTGAGAAGAGAGGTTTTGTCTGACTGTCCTTATCCTATCTGTACTGTCCTTTATATTTGTGTAAGTTCCTATCAACCTTATGGTAATTGACCACATAACTTTATTCTTGGCTGTCTGTTCATTAATTAATTTTTTAAAAATGTTTTTATTTATTTTTGAGAGAGAGAGCATAAGCAGAGGAGGGGCGGAGATAGAGGGACAGAGAATCTGAAGTGGGCTCTGCACTGATGTCAGTGAGCCCGATGTGGGGCTTGAACTCATGACCTGCAAGATTATGACCTGAGCCAAAGTCGGACGCTCAACCAGCTGAGCCATTTGGGCACCCCATTATTTGTCTGTTTTAAATACTACTCAGTTAAAACACGTGCTTGCTACTTGTTGGATTCGGTCACTTCATCAGTCTTTCTGGGGGAAATCTGAGGGCCCAAACCAGGCCAGGGATAGTACAGGATTAAAGTGTGAATATGTGATATATTTGAAAGAGAATGAGAGATAAAACCAGTATAGGGAAGTGTGAAGGGGGTGAGCTACAGATATAGGTACATGGGGGAGCTTTTTAACATTTAGGATATTGGAGGCTCTAGCGGTGTCTCAGAGGGTCCAGGGGACAGGAGTGAGGGAAGACCCAGCAATATAGGCTTAAGCCCAGAACTGTGGAGAGCACCAGTTTTGGGGCATGGGGCCAGGAGCAAAGCTGCCAAGATGCAAGAGAACCAGGAAGAGAATCCAGGTTGGGTGGTCTTGAATTTGAGGTTGGGGGGAGGGGGAAGCAAGGGTGGTGGTCAGCAGTGTTAGGTGCTCTGGGAAGCCAGGAGAGGCTGAGGACTGAAGATTCTAGAGGATGAAGGGAATTGGAAAGGTCCGGGCATATAAAAGGGCATGACCAGGAGCAGAACCTTTTCAGAATATTGGCAGAGAAGGGAAGGAGAAGCTTGCACCTGGAGCCACTGGGAGGGAGAGTTTGAAGGTGAAGGAGAAAGTGGAGATCCACCATTGATACACGGGACCCCAGGGGAGCAGCAAGGGCTGTCACAGGGGATGGTAATCTTAGGAGGGCTGGGGAGTGACTTACTGTCAGGGGGAGAGTGGTCCTTGTGGAGAACTTGAAGTAGATTTTGGTCCCAGGGCTGACTTCAGGGGAAAACAAAAACCAAAAAACCACACACACACACACACACACACACACACACACACACACACACACCACACACACCACACACACACACACACACACACACACACACACACACACACCACACACACACACACACACACACACCTCTTTGTAACCATGGCAACCCAACTTAGCTTCTGTTTCCTCCCCCACCCGTGCAAAATAGAAAAAAACCTGCACAGCCAATCTTACATGTTGATTGTTAAAATCCAATGCCATCATGAATATGAAAGTGTTAACACTCCAGTAAGGTTATTTCTATGTACCATAAACTTGATAAGGCTTTTAATTTGTGCTTCAGAGTTCTGTTGGTGTTTATTTTCTTTGAAAAGCACTTAACATCCAAGAGCTTCTCTGAACTACTGCTTTTGAGTCCTGATCAGAGAGTAACACAATAGTGGTTTTAAAACAAACAAACAAACAAACAAACAAAACAACCTTCAAGTCTGGCTCTAGATTGTTTGTTGGGAGGCCTAGTGACGTTTTTAGAATCAAATTTGTTTTAGCACTGAAAGGGTCAAATTGGGTTTGTTACAAATACCATCTTTTCTAAATATTTAACATTTGGAACTAAAGAAATGTATTTTGCATTTATTTTATGGCTGAATTTGACGCTTATTTATAAGGAACTTATGTAACATTTATTCTTTATAGTAAATGAGATGTAGCTATTTTATTTTTCTTCCCATCACCACATAAGGAATTATTTTCTTCAAATGAACTTAAAATATCTCTCATGAATACTCCTATTTTTAACTGTTTCTCTTTTGAATTTTTTTCCTTAAGGTTCTGATGGAGGCTTTAAAAAAAAAAGCTCTTTATAATGGAGATTTTCAAACTAGTACAGATACAGAGAGTGATATAATGAAGCCTCAGGTGGCTGTCACTGGTTTCAGCATGACATTTCTTTTTTCGTCCCTGCCCCACGCATGAGTGGGAGGCTGTGTGGGCAGCACCCAGAGCGGGAGGGCAAGGCCTGTGACACCTCCAGCTCCTCAGTTGGACAAGTAGAAACCATGACAGTGTTTCGACCCCCATGTCGAAACATGGGGCTCCCCCATGTTTTGCCCCGTGAGGAGCGAGAAGTGGGCAGAGGGTGGACGTGGATTGCTGTGGTCCTGATATTTCCAAGTAGATGACAGCCTGGGACATGTGAAGGTGACATTCACAGATATACTTAAAATTAGATGATTTAAACCGCTTGGTCAAAGAGGCCCAGTTTCTAAGCTGTTCTGTTCTGTGCTCTTATATTGAGCAAACATGTTCTCTTTTATTTTGGCAACATAAATTTTTCCTGGCAGGTGGCCAAAGAAAGAAGTGTTACCATTTCGTCTCTTTAAATATGTCGACCTGAGTTTTGGTTGAACAGCCCCCCTTTTAATAGAACATTTGGATAAAAGGCCAAAGTATCAGTTTTGATGATAGGTATTTTAAATCCGTATGACTTATTTTGATATCTGAAAAAGCAACTTAAAAACAATCCTCAGGCTCCTCTTAGTAACTTTCTTGAGATTTAACATTAGAGGAAAGGAGAAGAGGCAGGAAAGGGAAAGGAAGCTAGGGGAAGGGAACTGGGGGGGGGGTGTATTTTGCTTGTTTGGTACCCTGTTCTGAAGTTGCCACCCTAGGGTCACTTGTCACTAGAAAGGTTGTCTACTGGGATGAGGATGGTCCCTGACTCTGGAGAAGAGGTGGCATCCCAGGGGAGCCTGGTTTAATTGGACATTCCGTGTGTGTGTGTGTGAGGAGCAGCACCTGGCATTCACTCTGTGTGGTCGGTTTGCTTTCTCCTCACAGCTATAGCACAAGTGTGGTGGGCGCCTTGGTCCTGCCTCCCTCAGGGTTGAGGAGAGTGGGGTCTTGGCTCCCCTTACCGTTTGGGCTGGGAAACACTACTGGGGTTGAGGAGTGGGTTCTAGGTAACTAGTTCCTGGTACTCTTTTTCTTTTTTTTAATTTTTAAAAAATTTACATCCAAATTAGTTAGCATATAGTGTAACAATGATTTCAGGAATATATTCCTTAGTGCCCCTTACCCATTTAGCCCATCCCCCCTCCCACAACCCCTCCAGTAACCCTCTGTTTTCTATATTTAAGAGTCTCTTATGTTTTGTCCCCCTCCCTGTTTTTATATTATTTTTGTTTCCTTTCCCTTATGTTCATCTGTTTTTCTCTTAAAGTCCTCATATGAGTGAAGTCATATGATATTTGTCTTTCTCTGACTGACTGATTTCGCTTAGCATAATACCCTCCAGTTCCATCCACGTGGTTGCAAATGGCAAGATTTCATTCTTTTGATTGCTGAGTAATACTCCTTTGTGTATATATATATATACCACATCTTCTTTATCCATTCATCCATCGATGGGCATTTGGGCTTTTTCCATACTTTGGCTATTGTTGATCGTGCTGCTATAAACATTGGGGTGCATGTACCCCTTTGAAACAGCACACCTGTGTCCCTTGGATAAATACCTAGTAGTGCAATTGCTGGGTTGTAGGGTAGTTCTCTTTTTAGTTTTTTGAGGAACCTCCATACTGTTTTCCAGAGTAGCTGCATCAGCTTGCATTCCCACCTGGTACTCTTTTTGAGAGCCTCCCTCCAGTTTTGGGGGGGATCCCGAGTGCCAGAAGGTAAGATTAAATACAGTGTGCACTGAGGGAATAGAGGATGTCCTCATGGAGGAGGTGGTGGAATTTGAACCACGGCCTTCAAGGATGAGGGTAGGATTGAGAAACAGAAGAATGAACATTTCAGGCTGGGGGAAGCTAGCATGAGCAAAGGTGTGGGTAGGAAGGACAGGAGTTGTTCAGTTGTTGCACAAGGGTGCAGGTGCCCAGGAGTTCTCTGGGAGGGGACTTTGAGGGTGACATGCTTCGATCTAGAATGGTCTTTGTGAGAGTGCTTAATGTTGATGGGGATGCCTACCTCCCTCTACCCTGCCCATGCCAACCACACAGTGCCATGCTTGTCTTCAAGTTTAGCGGCAACTGGGATGAACTTATGGGCTGGGAACCCATCTGGGTTCCCAGTTTCTGCCACTCTCCCTCCCTTCACTCACCATCTTGGGAACCTCAGGCCAGTTTTTGGAAGTGATTGACTTATCTGTAAAGTGAGGATACCTCAGTGACCGTTTCACAGGACTGAGTATCCACTTGGGCCCTTGGCATGCTTCCTGGCACGTGGACAGTGAATGGGTAAGGGCTGGTATGCAGTTGTCAGTTTGTCGTTAAAAGGAGCGTCTGGTACTTCCAGCCCATTCCTTCCTTTCTTGTCTCCTCTCTCCCCTCCAAGATATTAGATCTGTTGACTTTTTCTATTTTAATACACCGTCATTTAAATCTCTGTCCATGCCAATTCTGTACAACTTTCTGTGGTTTTTATGCATGTTTTTAGAGTCCTGGAGGCACAGTAACTCATGCCCCTTGGTGTCACCTTCATTGTAATGAAGGGCAGATTTTCTTTACGAAAACGTGGCACTGGAAACCCTCATCCTAGCAGCCAAGAAATCGAGACTTCCCAAGGCAACTTTTCAATTACTTAAAACAAACACAATGCATGTCATTGGTGTTAAATATTAAAGTTACAAAAGAAGTCTCATATGATATACACAGTCTCAGTTTGCAGCATGTTCAAATAACGTTTTCTTGTCTTGGGGAGGTTATCTATTTATTTTGGAAGGAAGACAGATGTAAACTTTTATGTTGCAGGAAATTGATGGACATGCTCTGAAATTCTGCATTTTGTGGGGACAAGAATTGCCAAATATAATTTAATAAAATCGGGAAGGGCAGTGGTTGATCTGAAAGTTTGTCGAGTTTGTTGGGAGTGACGTAGGTCAGTCTCTATGCCACATTGGATTTGGCTGTCCCGGTGCTTAACATTAAAGTGATTGTTTTAAAATAAAAAATTCCTACTTCTGTTTGTGGTCAGTTATCACAACCCATGGAATTAAGTGGTGGGCAATGATGTAATTTTGAAAGTTAATTTTAAAACTCTGAGGAGAGTCAACTTTTAATTTTGTTAAGTTAGTCTTTAAGTGAAAATTTCCTGTATTTTACTATGTAAAATGCCAGTAATCTCTTCTCCAATACTTACATGAAAATATCCTTTCTTATTGATTTCATCAGCTTTTCGTTTTAAGTGTCTGTAGACACGAGGAGTCCACATAGCAGGCACCAAATTACCTCCTCCCCTCCCCATCTCTGTTCATCAAAATTGCCAAGCCATGGCAGATGGCCTACTTACTTCCAGAAGCATTTATATAAGGTCAGTTTGATACCTTCGTTTATATAATGGGATTCTGTTTCTAGTCCAATACTGTAATTTATGCCTGTGCATTTTTATTAATTTGTAATTGTCTTTCAACCCTTGGGCCTCTGTTTGTTTATAGATTTATTTAATCAGATTAGACTGTTTCCTGAGATGTTTTTAGGTGATGTACTGCTTCTGATGAGTGAGGGGTAAGGCATTGAGGAGGAAAGCACTGGACTTGGAAAAGGCTTGGGACCCTTAGGAAGAGGACTGACCTGGACTGACAGATAGCCGGGGGGCCAGGTAGGGTGCTCTGGGGGTGAGGGTGGGGGTGTTGGAGATGTAGGGCCTGTGTATGAAAATTATTCAACCATGACTTGTTTAGAGTGATGTTGATTCTTGATCATAAGGACCAAAAAAATAAAAAATTACAGTTAGTCCTTGTTTCTTTACTGCACCTCCCCTTTTATGTCCTTCTTTTCCTCAGATTCATTGACAAAATAGCAATATATTGTCTGAGTGGCAGACATGAGAGATACAGAAATTAATATGGCCCAGCCCTTGTCCTTGAGGCTCCCACATCCTGTGGGTGTGTCAGACTTGTTAGCAAGGAGGTGTGGGGAAGTCAGATAAATATGTGTGTTAGGGGTTCCAGCAGCAAAGGGGAAGTACCACAAACATACCCAACGGGAGGAGATCAGGGATGGTACCACTCCGGGCAGTGCTGGGGCATTTGGCCTTTTGGCCTTTTTGTTTTTTATGTTGAAGTCCTAGTACTGAAGCTGTAGACTATGAGAAAAAGACTTTGTCCCTGACAGTAATTCTCACTGCTGGACTCACTGCCCTGATTGTTCCTGTGGGGATGTCGGACAAGACATCCTTCTGATGCCTTCATTTCCTCTTCTGTAAATGAGTTGATACGAGTAGATGAGCTATAAGGCCCTGGAAAGGAAAGTTTTAACGGCTTCTTTCTGATAACGAAATTGGTATATGATCTCTGTGTGGAATGTGTGTGCTTGTGAAGGAGAAACCCAGTGAAAGGCTGAGTGGTACAGTTTTGTGGTCAACGTTTGCTCTTTGATCATCTCTTCTGGTGAGGGCTGGTGTCCTTTCCTCTCAGAGCTGGGGGAGTGGAGTTCTGGGCCAGATTAGTTCTGTGCACTAACCTGTAGCAGGATGGAGGGCCGTGCTGGGATCCCTCGCTTCAGGCGGTGGTGCTAGAGGGGAAGGGAAGAAAAAGGTCACATTTTCTCTGTAAACAGCTCTCACAAAAGAGTTTGCCTGGAGAGTATGTGATTAGACCAGTTTCAGCCCCTGCCAGTCTCTCATTCTATAGCGTGGGTAAATTCCTCACACACATCTGCAGGGACCTCACCCCTATCAAGGAAGGTGCTTACGCTACCAGACCAGGACTTTTGGCACCTCAAACCAGTGAACGGTTCCCAACAGGCGATTTTGTCTACAATGCTGCTTTCTCATGCTGATTAAGATTTTCATTCCTAAGTTATTTTTTTTTAAGTCCAAGCTTATCTAGGGATTCTTGACATCTTGAGCATCAGTGTTGTGTGGTAGAAAGAATAAGAGCTTAGTCTTAGGGTCAGGCTCCAGGGTCCAAATGTTGGCTCCACTGGGATTAGCTCCATGACCTCAGACTAATTGCTTCACATTTTTGAGCTTGTAGAAGATTAAGTGAGAGGAGAATCACTGACATAGGAAAAGGAGAAAGGGCATGAGGAGTAGGAAAACCAGGACGGAAGCATATTAAAGTGTAAATTAAAACAAGGAGATGTCCATTTTTTGTAAAGACTAAAAAGGACAGCGTCCACTATCAATGGACCACATCAGTGTGGCTGGCTCCATGCTCTTAAGTGTCCAGTGAAGATAAACCACTTCTGACCTTTCTTTTTGGTGGGGGAGATGGATGGGGAGAAGAGGAGAACAATTTGATTGGTTTCTAAATTATTTTAAACATTTGTGTTCTCTTGGGGCACCTGGGTGGCTCAGTCAGTTAAGGGTCCGGCTCTTGGTTTCAGCTCAGGTCATGATCTCATGGTTTGTGAGTTTGGGCCCCACATCCTGGGTTCTTTGCTTAACAGTGCAGAACCTGCTTGGGATTGATCCTCTGTCTCCCTCTCTCTCTGTCCCTCCTCTGCTCTAAATAAATAAATAAGCAAACTTAAAAAAAAAAATTGCGTTCTCTCTGTAGTTTTTCCAAAGGAAATCCTAAGACAAAAAACTTGCATTTATGAGGTTGTTCATCAGGGTTTTTTTCGATTATGTGGAAAATCATGAACAACTCCTTGGTAGTGATTGATAAGCCAGAACAAATACCCATGTTCCCACAAAGCTGTATGAGAGATCCACCGATAGAAGACAGACTACTCAGATTGTGCTCTTTCCCCTGTGAACTCAACCTGCTTTACAGAAATTAATTTGCCATGAATGCAAAAGTCAACTGTATTTGTCATCAATGTGCACATCCAATTCGAGTTCTTCATTTTTCCTTTTTTCATATTCCTGTGATTTCGCCAGTTTTCTTTTCTTCTTTTTTTTTGTAAATAGCGGGGCTGTGAAAGAAAACACATTCCTACAGTCTCTCCAGCAGCAGCACTTGTTAAGTTAGGCGTAGGCATGAGTCATCCTCTTCCAGCAGAGAGGCCCTGGGCCCACCAGCACCTACTTCCTCTTCCCAGTGTGGCCTCAGAGCCCACAAACTGGCCCCACTCAGTTCCTGCTTTGGCCTCTGCTATCAGCTAATGGACTGTCATGTATTTGTTGCCTATCTACCAGTTTACTGTACAGGGCCCATGTTTTATAACAAACCTTTGCTCCCAACTTCAGACTCCAATAAAAGTACTGTAGTTGGAGATGAATTTGGGTTGGTGATCTAGGGATCTAGAACTTGTGCCAGTTTTTGTTTGTTGTCTGATATGTGAAAATGGATCAGGGCCTTTAAATATTTTTCCTTTGCCTTGTATAAATTGAGGCTCTGAAGAGGGCGTTGCAGAAGAGTAGGATTCTCCTTCCTGGATCCCAGTGTCTAGAACCAGACTCCCCTACAGAACCTGCTGGTTTTCTTGCACTCCTGGGTACCTACAGGGCATGGCTTTTTCCAGCTCTGGCAACAGTGGCAGGAAGGGGAGCCTGGGCCCACCCCAGGCCACTGCTTCCCTGGCCCCTCTCATTAGCCCCATGTATATTCATACTGGAGCCCATGGTCATGGTCATCTAGTGAACTGGCCACCCGGTCTTTGTCCCAGGCTGCAGCCAGGAGCTGCTCCTGTCTAAGCCGTTCATTGACATGCTAACCTGCCACGGAAGGGGGTCTCCCTACTTCCTTGTTCCAGCAACATCCTGGACTCCCTGTGTGTGGTGACCCCCTCTCCACCCTCGTTCTCTCTGAATGCCCACCAGCAGTCTCAAAGGTTTGTTTTCTCTCATCCTCCTGATGGGGACACCACGTGTTCCAGGCTTTGTGCCTGCACCCCAGAGGGTTGTTCCTGCTCTCCTGGTGACTCAACCATCTCTGGCCCGGGAACCTGGGAACTTTTCCGCCATCCATACCTTCTCAAATAAGCTCTGAAGCTGTCTTCCACGTTTGTCCTTTTCCTGGTACTTTTCATTTGCCAGAGACTACTCTGTGGAGTTCTGTTCCGTCCTGTAGTTACTCACTTACTATATTCTTAAACTTGTGCTTAAATTATTGTGTGGTCTCTGCCTCCTGGTTGGACCCAGACTGAAACATATCCCGTGTAACCCAACGAAGCAGAAGGATGAGTCAGAGAAGTCTCGGCGGCCCATTGAGAGCATGCCAGATAACACTGTTTGTGCGAGGATCCTGCAGCTGCCAGTGGAAGTACTTACCAAGCCATAGCCACGTCCAGCTCTTAACAAGGGCTTTCAAGACACGTGAAGCTCCACAGGAAGTGACTACCTGCACTTCAGTGTTTCTTTTCTAAAATGATTTCCTGCCTTAGGGAAGTGGGTGCCCTCAAATTGTAAGTCTGTACTAAGGGCCTGCCTTCCTTTAGGGTTCACCCTGTGCCTCACCATCACGGCCTGGATGGTGGTAACAGTTCTTCCCCCACTTGCCCGCTCCCCACCAGGAAGGGGGTGTGGAGGCTCCTCTGTTTTGGGATAGGACAGAGGAAGGGTCTGCTGCAGGAGGAGGGATGGAGCCCTCACCTGGAAGCACTACTGAGTCCCGTGCGTGTGCATTCCCATGCACAGGATGTGCCCGAAGCACACCCACAAGTATGTTGCCTTTGGTGGGTCTGGGGCTGACTGTGGGAGATGGGGGGCTGGGCTATAGTGTCCACCCCTGTTTACTTCTTCAGATCTTATCCTGAGCTCTCAGGTTTAATATGGGCTCACTACTTCTGAAATTCATCTCTCTCAATTCTAGAAAGATCCTTTAAATTTTTTTCTGTTGTACTTCAGTGATTTAAAAAGAGAGACAGATTTATATAAATATGTGTGTGTCATTTACCAGCGTGCTCATACATGATTTCCCAGTGTCCTCTCTTTGGAGGAGAGGTATATGTGTCTAGTGCAGTTTCTACTCAGTGAACTTGGCCAGATGACCAAAATATCTGTCCATTCAGCAAATGCGGAATGACTTTCAGGTGCCACGTGCTGGGGTAATGGTGGCAGAGTGTGAAGACTTTGATCATGCAATATGCCCAGGTGTAGGCCAACTGATCAGGAGAGGATGCCCTAACTCTTGGGAGGTGGGTGCTTCAGCCAGGAGGTGACACTTGAGCTAATTTGGAAGGAGTAGAAGCTCTCCAGCAAGGCCTAGCAAAAGGAAGGCACTCTGCAGATGGCAGAGAGAAGCTGAGATTTTCTGGAAGAGAAGTGTGTTTGCTGTGTTTGCATGTTAAAGCGTGGATGGTGTTGGGGTGGCGGCTGTTGGCTGGAGATGATTTGAAGGGAAGCACAGATAGTTATGAAGTACCCTGGCTGGGACCAGAAGGGTGTGTGAGTTGGAAAACTGGAGGACTGAGGCTGGTGTTTAGGTTGGGACATATCACTGGGTAGGTCATCTTGTAGAAAAGGGGGAGAGGCCCTGAAGCCCTGAGCTCCAGCTCTGGGAATGGAGAAGAGAGGAGTTTTTTATTTTATTTTATTGAGGTTTATTTATTTTGAGAGAGACAGGGAGAGAGAGAGAGAGAGAGAGAGAGAGAGAGAGAGAGAGAATGAATATCCCAAGGAGGCTCCACACTGTCAGCGTGGAGCCCAATACAGGGCTCGAGCCCATGAACCGGAGCCGAAATCAAGAGGCGGATGCGTAACCAACTGAGCCACACAAGTGCCCTAAGGAATTTTAGAAGACAACACAGTTAAGGTTACCCTTTGAGGGAGCAGCAGCCTGTTGGTGGTGGTCTGACCACACCAGGGGAAGAACATAAGCAGGGAATGTGTGTTTGTACAGGGGGCTGAAGACTGGGTACTTGAGGAAGAGGGCATATTTGGGAGCATGGTGAGAAATAAGGTGGCAGGCTATCACAGTGGCTGGTGGCAGAGCCTGAGCAGAATAGAGGAGAGGTGATGGCAGAGGTACAAATCACATTATGGAGGTGGGTCCACAGGACTCTGCTCCTTGGTTGGATGTGCAGAGCAGGAAGGGGCAGCAGTTTGAGGTAATACACCCAGGTGCCTGTGAAGTTGATCCGTTTTAAATAGGGGGCCTGAGAAGAGGGACCCCACAAAGCTTGTTAGAAGCTAATATCTGCAGTTAACTGAGTCAACTTGTGATCCTCAGTCAACCTGTGATCCTCCTTTTGGAGGTGATGTTTAAGGCAGTGCATAGACAAGTTCCTAGAGAGAGCAGATTTATGAAAGGGGCAATGAAATGTGCTTAGTGTTGGAGGAATCAGAATCCTTGAAGGAGAACTATGGAATGCCCATTGAGTGATAGACAACTGGTGTGGTAGGTAATTTCATCCCCATTTTACAAATGAGGAAACAGAGAGGTCAAGTAACTGCCCAAGGTCACACAGCTAGTAGGTAGCATAATCAGAATTTAACTCTGGGCTGTTTGACTGCAGATGCCAGGCTGACCTTCAAAAATGAAAATGGATCTGGGACATTTCTGCCCTCAAACATCTACCAGCCTTGTTTTATAACTACATAATCTTTTACATTGAACATCTAAAACTGTTGTCAGTTTTACAAAAAGCAGGGTCAAGATGGCCTCTGGGAGGGTTAATTCCCTGCCATCATTTGCGCATTTTCTTCTTCCTCCTTTTCTGAAAGTTCTGTACATGTTTATTTGAAGAATGAACTTAGTGATTAATTTTATCTTAAATGACAAATGCCACTTGAGGAAGTCAGCCATACCAGGCTTTGGGGTATGGGTAATCACTTGGGGACCAGAACATGTCCTGCCAGACACTTTCATGTATAATGTTGCCTGTGGGGATGTGTAGGTGAGCACATTCATCATATGTTCTTTTCCCTTTTCATTTCAAACATGAAGTACTAATATTAATGACTGTGAACCAAATTTCCTTGAATTTAGCCAGTAGTTTGTTCTATGACTTAGAGATTAGAAGGCAAAGTCAAAGACACATGTTCTCTCTCTGTGCCAGCCTCTAGGTCTATGGGGGAAGTCCTGGGCTTCCCTGCCCCAGCCCTGGCAAGAACCCAGGTCAGGCTTCTTGTTCCTATTAAGGAATGGGTTCTAGGTCTGGCCCAGCTCTTCTCAGCAGCTTCACTCAAACCCTTATCACCCCACTGTCTGCATGAGTGCTGGAAGCTGTTCTCTCCCCCAGAACCACTTAGCTGCAAACTGTCCCTGTCTCTGTTTATCGGAGCAGAGCCTGGAAGGGGCTGGCAAGGACTAGGCAACAGATGGGAGCAGCCTGGGAGGTAAGGATTTAGGAAAGCCATTCTCGCCAGGGTTTTGGAGGGTGGGGGAGAGCAGCAGCCAGCCAGAACCATGTGCACGTTCTCCAGAGAGTGTACGTGTTTCCCCTGCCCTCATGATATGGCAGTGGGCTTGGGCTCTTTCCCCCGTGAAGGGGTGTGTGTCTGGTTTGTGCAGGAGAGTGAGCAGGAAGCAGGGCCCCCTGGACACGAAGGCTGCTAGTTCATACTGTGGTTGAATCAAGAGCTTGAAATTCCAGCCTCCTTGCCTCAGCCTGACTGGACAGGGATGGCTGCTCATTTTATTTAATGGTTACACAAGAAGGTTTCCTTTATCTTTAACCTTGGGAATACTGGGGTGAGAATGTAGGGCAGTCTCAAGCACAGGTTTTGGGTCAGGCCTGGATATGATTGCTTGCTCTAGCCCTGATTAGCTATTGGTAGCCATCTCCCTAACTTGCTTGAGCTCCTTGGTTCTGTGTGTGTGTGTGTGTGTGTGTGTGTGTGTGTGTGGGCGCGTGCGCGCGTGAGGGGGGGAGGGGAGAGAGAAAGAGAGACTGACTCTCCTTGAGTTGGAGTTCTGTGAGAATGAGTCCTCTTGGCCATAATAAAATGTTTTCTGGCCAGCACTTTGTTTCAGTGTTTCTAGGGCTTTCAGAACTGGAGGCAACCTTTTAGGATGATCCACTTCAGTGGTTCCCACTCGAGTGTCCATGAATGAAATACTGGGATTGCTTGGACTGCATACCGGGAAACAAAATGAGGTATGTGAGGTATTTTGTCCAGGACTTAGTTTATAGAGGAATCAAGGTTACTTATTTACCACCCTGCCTCCAGTATCTGACTTTGACGGATGGTAGTTTTGTAGGTTAAAGTGTATAAATGAGGGGCGCCTGGGTGGCGCAGTCGGTTAAGCGTCCGACTTCAGCCAGGTCACGATCTCGCGGTCCGTGAGTTCGAGCCCCGCGTCGGGCTCTGGGCTGATGGCTCAGAGCCTGGGGCCTGTTTCCGATTCTGTGTCTCCCTCTCTCTCTGCCCCTCCCCCGTTCATGCTCTGTCTCTCTCTGTCCCAAAAATAAATAAACGTTGAAAAAAAAAATTTAAAGTGTATAAATGAAAAGCTTTAAAATATTTAATAACTCTTAAGGAGATTAACCACTGAAAGTAAGACTAGTGTCCATTAGTCATGACCCTGTGTGGCAGCATTCATTTGCATCATGGTTTAACCTTCAGACTCTAGAGCTGAGC
Source organism: Leopardus geoffroyi (assembly GCF_018350155.1). Classification (NCBI taxonomy): domain Eukaryota; kingdom Metazoa; phylum Chordata; class Mammalia; order Carnivora; family Felidae; genus Leopardus; species Leopardus geoffroyi. Next base: position 80,181,252 of record NC_059336.1, read on the forward strand.
TGCTTGGGTTTGAACTAGTGTGACCTTGGGCAAGTTCAGTCACCTCTCAGAGAGTATCTGCCTCATAGGATTGCTGGCGCCTGGCGGGTACCTAACTAAGTATTCAAAGAAAGTATATGTGCTCATAGAAAGCATCCTTTCTAATAGGTGACTTCAGATAAAGAGCACAGGAGATGTGCAGGTGGGCTAGGGGTGGATGTTGTGGCAGAGCCTCTGCGGAACACTGTGGGGTCCAGTGCAACGATATAGAGACTGTGGGACTGAGGCCCTGACACAGGATAGCGACGTGGGCTTCATAAATGGGAACCCAATCTCAGGAATTTTGTGTGATATGCTTCCTACCCCCATCCCAGGCAGTCTGGATGTTGTGGTAAGAGGCTATTCAAGGAGGGACATGGTGTGGCAGTGTTAAAGAATGTTAAAATAACCTATAATCCTACCGCCCCGATGAAACCAGTTTTGTTTTCGTGTCGTATTTTATCTGGATTTCACATAGTTTAAGCAGGGCCTCTGTGCTATTTTGTAATCCGTTTTCAGCTAACAAATACATTTTTCCTGTTTCTAACTTGCTTTCTAAATATTTTAATTGCAAAATAAAGAAGAAAGTTGTTTTCCGTTACACAGAACCAACTGAAGCGTTTTAGAAATTTCAAAACTGTTCAGTCCTTATTGGGGAGCACCAGGTGAAAGGCTAAGGTTGTTAGCATTTGGGATTTCTTCCTATTTCTGTTACTCATAAGAAAAATTCTGTGTTTCACAGTCAGAGTTGTATAACATCTTGCCCAGCTTTGGGGTAAGTTTTCTTACTCAAATTCTTTTTAAGCAATGTAACTTCCTGCTCAGAAAAGGACACGTATTGGTTTTATGTCTGTAATGGGAATATTTAGTCAGATATTCAGAGAGCTTTTTCCCACAGATATTTTTATGGGGGTCACTGTTTTGTCCTCCTTTCCATGAACTTTGGTTTGTAGTAAGAGTCTACCAAAAGCAGAGTTCTCATGAGAGGGACTGTGCCCAGGTCACAAATGAAAGATGACTTTTAAACTTCATGGAAAACTATAGTTGAGAATCTTGGTTTTCCCATCTTTTTTTCTCAGGTTGGAAGAAAACGTCCTTTAGCAAGTAGTGGGTAAGCGTTAGCCTGAGCTGCATGTTTGGGAATTTGGACAAGTAAGGCTGGCCCATTCTCAGAAGGGGGGCTGGGAGCTTCTAGGCACTCGCATTTCCTTTTCTTTGGAGAGTCTTAGTAATGATCAAATGTACCTTGGTACATTTGAGCTAACAAACAGAGTTTTCCTGTGCTTTGGGTTTTTTTCAGTCTTGAGCCAGCCCTCGTAACCTTGCTGTTGACCAGGGTCAGATTACAAGAATGTGGCTGTGCCTTGTAGAAAAAGGAGGAGATCCAAAGAGCCCTGGATTGGAAACCGAAAAACTGTATCCTCTCACCCTTGTCACTTAACTCTTATATAATATTTGGGCAGCTCAGTTAACCCTCTCTGAGCCTCCATTTTTCTCACTGTTAAGGCGCTGTCCTTTCAGCTTCCCTTAGGGGTGCAAATGGCAAATGGGCAGGAAAATGCCCTTCAGCCTGGAATCCTTGAGCAGATGTAAATAAAGTGAGGATGGTGTCCCTTTGAGAACCGTAAAGCTCTGTCTTGCCTGAGGTGGTGGGAAGTCCTGTCTGGGTCTTGATCATGGAAATAAAAGCCTGAATTGCAGTGGATGAAGTTGGGTGGCAAGCCTGATGTATTCCTCCAAATATTCCCGAAAGAAGGATGGGTGCTTTCCGTGATAGAATCTTCAGAGCATCACTTCAGACAGTTATGGCTGGACTCCAGATAGCCATAACCCTGCCCCATAACCTGGATGTACAACCAGCTCATGCAGCTCATTTATTTGGGATCGTCTCCCATCTTATTCACTCTGAATCTTTCCCTAGGAAAATTAACTTAGAGGTTCACAACCTGCTATGTAAAGTACTGTGCTTTCCTTTTTTCTTCTTTAAACTGACTTGTTTTACTCTAGAAATTTCAGAAGTAGTCTACCGATATCCATATTCCTTTTCTGAGTTGAAAATGCCTGAGTTGAAAATGTAGTTCTGAGTTCTGAGTTGAAAATGTAGTTAGCTGCCCCATAGTGTGTGCTGTTTTTTTCTTGAGTACCTTCGAAATCTTTGTCCTCATTGTAGTCTTTCTCCATTCACCCTCATACTTTTCCTTATTGCCCTTCCTTCAAGCTGTTTACATGAAGTGCCCAAGATGTAGAGATCAGAGATACTGGGTCAAATGCTACTGTAGCTGTAGGAGAGTTCTCCCAATTTAGAGAAAATTGCTTGTTTTTGAAAACTATTTTGTTTCAATTTAGAAGCCAAAAAAAAAAAAGGCAAAACAAAAAAAACCCTTAAAATTATGACTTATTTTCTAAAAAGATGGCAATTTCTTTAACTGTATGAGGTACCCATGCAAGTATATTCTAAGTGTCCATTTGAGTTCTCTTGTCCTTGCAAGTAAGGCCCAGAGTAAAGGGGTTTAGGTTGCCAAAGATGTATTGGACTGAGACCTTCAGTTTGATCATTAGGTTTGCCCAAAAGCTCATTTTAAAGGAGCCAACCTGAGGAGGGTGTGGACTCTAGACCTGGGTATGGGTGTTTGAATTATTCAGGTTGTGTGTGCCTTGGGGCCCTTTAAAACTGGAATTAAGGAGTAAGGAATGTCTTGTGGTTTTTTACTACGTTATCTGGAGGAAGTTTATTTAACAAGGCCCTTTCTTGGTAGCTCAGTGGTGGGGTTCTGGAGGGGTAGGTAGTGCTTCAGAAGGGAGGGGAGATTTGAAGTGGGATGGGGGCTGCTTATTGAGTGAGTTGGGGGCATCCACATAACTTGGTCATCTGCCATGTTTTCTAGATGTGCAAAAGCTTTAGAAGTATGGGGTAGGGGCCATTGTGTGTGTGTGTGTTTTAATATACTTTATTTTTTTTTTGAGGGGGGGGCAGAAGGAGGGAGGGAGGGAGAGAGAGAGAGAGAGAGAGAGAGAGAGAGAGAGAGAATCTTAAGTAGGCTCAATGCTCATTGGAGACCCAGTGTGGGGCTTGATCTCACAAACCTGGGATCATGACCTGAGCCCAAATTAAGAGTTGGACACTCGACCTACTGAGCCACTCAGGAGCCCCCTGTTGTTTTTCTTAAACACCTTTTACTTCTTTGTCTATAATCAGAGCTGTTGAGCAGTGGTAAACAGAAGCAATTGGTGTATGTGCTGCCGAAGCGAGCACATAAACAGAAGCAATTAGATGAGGACCTACTAAACAGATTTTAACAGACACAAAAGAACTTGTGAATTCCAACCCATCTCATCTGGGCTGTCCAGCATGTGATAGCTTCATAGCATTCTCAGCATGACAAATACTTTTACCTTGGGACTATCTGTTAGAACCCAGTAAACTTAAATATCTTCTTATATTAAAAAAAAAAAAAATAGGGGCGCCTGGGTGGCTCAGTCAGTTAACTGTCTGCCTTTGGCTCAAGTCATGATCTCGCGTGGTCTGTGAGTTCCAGCCCCGCGTCGAGCTCTGTGCTGACAGCTCAGAGCCTGGAGCCTGCTTCAAATTTTATGTCTCCCTCTCTCTCTGCCCCTCCCCTGCTCATGCTCTCGCTCGCTCTCTCTCTCTCAAAAATAAACATTAAAAATTAAAAAAAAAAATAATAAACACTATTCTTTGAAATAGGCACCCAGCTTTGTTTCTAGAGGTCAGAGGAGACTGACTAACTACCCTTTGATTTGGTGGCCTTGGAAGCTGGTTGCCTTGGCTGGGATTCCAGCTCTGCCTGTAACAGTTACTTCTTTAAATCTGTTTCCTCAGGTATAAAATGGGAATAAAGGTAACCACACCTACTTCATAGATTCACTATATCAAGTAAGGTATTACACAGTGCCTGGGACACAGTACTTCTAGGAATTCTTTTCTAAGGATAGATTCTCAGTGATAGAATTAACCTGGTAAGAACATTCCTTGCAGTGTATTGCCATTCCTATTTTTTGGGGTTGTCAAGTTTATGCTTCTTGTATAAGTCATCCATCACAGTAGTGCTCGAACTCCGGAGTTAACATCCCTGGCAAATAAACTATTTTATTGCTCTTTCTTCTGTTGCCCACAGCCTGAAATCTATTCTTGGCCTTTGATATTTCACGAAAATGTCATTTTCATTTCCCTTTTTCGTTTTGCTATGAACAGCAGAGATCTTAAGTATGCAATTTGAGTTTTGACAAATGTGTACATCCATGAAACCCTCATCCAGGCCAAGATATACATACTACATTTCTGTTCTCTGGAAAGTTCCTTCCTGCCCCATTCCAGTCAAAACCTCTATCTCTATCATTTTCAGGTTTTTAGATCCTAGGTTAATCTTGCCTTCTTGAACCTAACATATATGGAATTTGAGGTCTTCTTTAAAAAAACAAAAACAAAACAAAAAAAATCCCTCACATTTCTTTGTTTGTTTATTTTAAGTAATCTCTGCACCAAACATGGGGCTTGAACTCACGACCCCAAGATCAAGAGTAGCATGCTCTACTGACTGAGCCAGCCAAGTGCCCCTGTGGTCTGTCTTTCATGCACAGTGTACTATTTTAGCTAGTAGTAGTTTTATTGCTGGGGGTTATTCCATTGTATGAAATACTACAGTTTGACAGTCCGTTCTTCCGTTGGGGTATTTGGGCTGTCCTCAGTTTTTGGCCAGTAGGATAAAGCCAATATGAGTCTTGTCATTTTGTTTCTCTTAATACTCAGTCTCATCCACCTCCTAGCCCTGCAACCCTGGCCAAGCATCTTAATCTCTCTGCCTTGGTTTCCTCATCTATAATAGTGTGGATTGAGAAACAATTCAGGGTTGATATTACCATTTTCTAAAAAATGAAATAAAACAAAATAGAAAAAAAATCTGTGAATTACACAGAAACTCACACATTGTAACACACATATGAATACAGTTCTGTGTGTGAACTGGGTCACAATATAAAATGTATTTGTTATGAATTGTGAGTGAATCAGTTTACAACACACTGGTTTGTATGTGTGTCCTTGTAAGCAAGGCAGTTGAACACCTGTGGGGTTACTTAGTAAATGTATATCTTTGCCTTCAGGTGTCTAAAACAGCCACTCTATTAACAGTCACTTATGTACTGCTTGCTGTGGGCCAGCTACTGTTTCGAAAGCTTTTCATAAGCAACCATTCCATGAAGTGAGTTACTTCCCCCATTTTATAGATGGAGAAACTAAGACATCAGTTATACAACGTGCCCACAGTCACAGAGCTAGAATAGTAGGGCCATGATTTGAACCTAGGCAGTATGAGCCTCGAATCTGTGTTCCAAACCACTATTCCAAAGAAGATAAAGACAAAGAGGCAAGTGACATATGTCAGCAAATGCAAATTAATAAGTACCTAATTAATACAATGCTCCTCCTTTTTATTCCAGATATGAGAAATGAGTGTTGGACGTCGAAGAATAAAATTGTTGGGTATCCTGATGATGGTTAATGTCTTCATTTATTTGATTGTGGAAGTCTCCAAAAGCAGCAGCCAAGAAAAAAATGGAAAGGGGGAAGTAATAATACCCAAAGAAAAGTTCTGGAAGATATCTGACCCCCCTGTGGCATATTGGAACAGAGAACAAGAGAAGCTGAACAGGCGGTACAATCCCATTTTGAATATGTTGGCCAACCAGACGGGGGAAGTATACGGGTTTTCCAACATAAGCCATCTAAATTTTTGTGAACCTGACCTGAGGGTCATGTCAGTCGTTTCAGGTTTCAGCAATTTGCCAGACAGATTTAAAGACTTTCTACTGTATCTGAGATGTCGAAATTATTCACTACTTATAGATCAACCGGATAAATGTGCAAAGAAACCCTTTTTGTTACTGGCTATAAAGTCCCTCATTCCACATTTTGCTAGAAGGCAAGCAATTCGGGAATCTTGGGGCAGAGAAACCAATGTGGGGAACCAAACTGTAGTGCGAGTCTTCTTACTGGGTCAGACCCCGCCAGAGGACAACCACCCGGACCTGTCAGATATGTTGAAATTCGAGAGTGAGAAGCACCAAGACATTCTTATGTGGAACTACAGGGACACTTTCTTCAACTTGTCCCTGAAAGAAGTGCTCTTTCTCAGGTGGGTGAGCACTTCCTGCCCAAATGCCGAGTTCGTTTTCAAGGGCGATGACGATGTTTTTGTGAACACGCATCACATCCTGAATTACTTGAATAGCTTATCCAAGAACAAAGCCAAAGATTTGTTTATAGGTGACGTGATCCACAATGCTGGACCTCATCGGGATAAGAAACTGAAGTACTACATCCCAGAAGTTGTTTACACTGGTGTCTATCCGCCTTATGCAGGGGGAGGTGGATTCCTCTACTCTGGCCACCTGGCCCTGAGGCTGTACAATATAACCGACCGGGTCCTTCTCTACCCCATTGATGATGTTTATACTGGAATGTGCCTTCAGAAACTCGGCCTCGTTCCAGAGAAACACAAAGGTTTCAAGACATTTGATATAGAAGAGAAAAACAAGAATAACATTTGTTCCTATGTAGATTTGATGCTAGTACATAGTAGAAAACCTCAAGAGATGATTGATATCTGGTCTCGGTTGCAAGATGCTCATTTAAATTGCTGAAATATATACAAACTAAGTTTTGCATAGAAAGACATATCTTGAATAGTTCCCATGTTGTGTTCTTTCACATTAGGGGTAATACCTATGTTAAACCATCAGAACTGCCTTCATTAGTGGTATCCGTTTGAGGGCCTCTATACCCTCTGGTGTGGTACTTTCTGAAGAGGGAAAGCAGAAGATTGTTAACTTTTCACAGAGGATATGCTGGGAAAATTGGTTCCAGTCCTTCCTATGGCTAGTGGCCATTGTTTTCTAATTTGCCTTCCTTCTTAGCTGAAATCATTGATGTTTCTGGAATTTCCGGGTTTAGGTTATTTATGTTTTGCCCTCGTATGAGAGAGAGTATTCTTACTTTCCATTATAATGACTGAATTATCTGCAACTTAGGTGTTTATAGACATGCTGGCTACAAAGACCTCGTTATACATGATTCGGTGGTTTTTGTTAAATGCAATTCCATTTATGTTCATGAAATTTGGATGAATTTTTAAAATCGTCTACAGAAATTAACTTCTGTCAAAATTTCCTGCCACCCCAACAGTATTTTCTTGTTTTAGTAGGTCAGTTAATTTTGCAAAATGAGAATCACTGTGTGACATTTATCCGGTTTACCTTGTTACATGGTCTTATGACCGTACTAAGGAGAAAGCTTAACTGTCCTGATATTTGGTTTGCTGGGTGGTACCGTGATAATTCTCTAATTTTAGTATTTGAAGATCATGAGTATGATTCCATAATGGCCATCAAAAGATTGAATTGACCCTGGCAGCCATATTGTGCTTAGGAATTTTCGATGTGGACCAGGAAGGCATTTGTAATTTCTGAACTTCAAGTGAAAAGATTGAAATTGCAGACCTTCTCGTGAACGGATTGTCAGTTTAAAACTCCGGGATTCTATTCTTGCCATATTTTCACATGTCACGTATACAAAATTATTCTGAGTAGTGACTGCTTCCCTGTCTCAGTGTAGAAGTGCCTGTGTTTTTATTTATTGTTCAGATCAAAGACCAAAACATTTTCTTAAATATATTTTGTGTAATATTTTATTTGTATACAGTGTTGTTGATGAAATATTTAACTAGAGCATGATATTTTAAGTGTTAAGGTGTAACATATGTTAAATAAAGCTAACTGTTATTTTTGAATTTTAAAATTTGGCTTTTTTGGGGGGAGGGGTCTGTGAAGTACTAGAGTCGATAAAATTCTGCCAAACTGTTGCTTACCTATACTATCTTGTAACATGCTTTCTTGAAATATTTTTGTGTTTATAGAAATGATGCTTCTTACCAGATGTGATACTGGGGATTGTAAGATGATGGAAATAAAGTCACTGTATTTTTACTTGTCTCGTGTCATGTGTAATAATCTATGATCTCTTCTGTTTCCTGTATTTGATTACATTTTCCCAAAAGAGACCATTTTTTTTTCCACCCAGAAACTATTAATAGCAATATTGACCTATAAGTTTTTCTCTGTCTCAAGGGGTCGTCTGTCTTTGCATTTAAAATTCTTAAAAGTGTTGGGGCGCCTGGGTGGCTCAGTCGGTTGAGCATCCGACTTTGGCTCAGGTCGTGATATCGTGGTTGACGAGCTCGAGCCCCATGTTGGGCTCTGTGCTGACAGCTCAGAGTCCAGAGCCTGCTTCAGATTCTGTGTCTCTCTCTCTCTCCCCCTCCCCCACTCATGCTCTGTCTCTGTCTCAAAAATAAAATAGATATTAAAAATTTTTTTTTTAATTCTTAAAATTACTGGGGCACCTTGGTGGCTCAGTCAGTTAAGCATCTGACTCTTGATTTTGGCTCAGGTCATAGTCTCGTGGTTCGTGGGATCAAGCATCATGTTGGGTTCTGTGCTGACAGTGCAGGGCCTGCTTGGAATTCTCTCTCTCTTCTCCCTCTCATTCTCTGTCCCTCCCTTGCTGTCTCTGTCTCTCTTTAGGTAAATAAACTTGAAGAAAAGGTAAGAAATTCTTAAAAATGCTTTCCCATTTAGTCTTGAAAGAGGAGTATCAGTATTTATTTATGCTTCCATTTGTGGTGAGTAGAGAGAATTTAAGACAGAAGCAGCAACTTTTTAATTTTTTTGAGTATAGTTGTTACACAATGTTAGGTTCGTTTCAGGTGTAACTTAGTGATTAAATTTCTCCTTACATTATGTTCTGCTCACCCTGAGTGTAGCTTCCATCTACCACCATGCAACACTATTACAATATCATCCACTATATTCCCGGTGCTGTACTTTTATCTCCAGGAATTTTATTCATTCCATAATTGGCAGCCTGTATCTCCCAATCCCCTTCCCTCATCTTGTTTCTCTTCCCACCCTCTTTCCTCTGGCAACCATCAGTTTGTTCTCTGTGTTCATGGTCTATTTCTGCTTTTCGTTTACTCATTTGGTTTTTAGATTCTACGTATAAGTAAAATCACATGGTATTTGTTTTTCTTTGACTCATTTCACTTACCATTATACTCTCTAGGTCCATCTATGTTGTCACAAATGGCAAGATCTCATTGTGTTTTATGGCCGAGTAATATTCCACTATGTGTATATACCACATCTTCTTTATCCATTAATCTATGCATGGCCCCTTGAGTTGCTTCCATATCTTAACTGTTGTAAATAATGCTGCAGTAAGCATAGGGGTGTGTAGATATTTTTGAATTCGTGTTTTTATTTTCTGTAGGTAAATACCAGTAGTGGAATTATATAGATCATACGGTATTTATGTTTGTAATTTTTGGAGGAATCTCATATACATGTATGCATGTACCAATTTGCATTCCCATCAATGATGCATGAAGGTTCCTTTTTCTCTGCATCCTTGTCAACACTTGTTATTGTCATTTTGATTCTAGCCAATGAAGTGATACCTCATTCTGGTTTTGGTTTGCATTTCCCTAATGATGACACTGAGATACTGAGCATCTTTTCATGTGTCTTTTGGCCATCTGTGGGTCTTCCTTGGAAAAATGTCCATTCGTGTTCTCTGCCCGTTTCTAATTGGATTATTTTTTTTGGTGTTATAGAAATTCTTTCTCTCTCTATATATATATATATATATTTAAAATTTTTTTAATGTTTGAGACCGAGAGAGACAGAGCATGAACAGAGAAGGGTAGAGAAAGAGAGGGAGACACAGAATCTGAAGCAGGCTCCAGGCTCTGAGCTGTCAGCACGGAGCCCGATGTGGGGCTTGAACTCATGAGCTGTTAGATCATGATCTGAGCCGAAGTCGGACACCCAACCGACTGAGCCACCCAGGCACCTCTCTCTCTCTATTTTGGATTCTAACCGTTTTCTGGTTATATCATGTGCAAATGTTTTCTCTTATTCAGTAGGTTGCCTTTTTTGTTTTGTTGATGGTTTCTTTTGCTTCTTATTTTGGTGTAACCTCTATAGTTAGTTTTTGATTTGTTTCGCTTGCCTGAAGAGACATATTAGAAAAATGTTGCTATGGCAGATGTCAAAGAAATTATCTCTATTTTCCTCTGGGAGTTTTATGGTTTCAGATCTCACATTTAGGTCTGTAATCCATTTTGAGTTTAATTTTTGTGTGTGTGGTGTAAGAAAGTGGTCCAGTTTCAGTCTTTTACATGTAGCTGTCCAGTTTTCCCAACACCATTTATTGAAGAGACTTATCTTTTCTCCATTGTATATTCTTGTCTCTAAAGCAGCATCTTAAAGACTGTATTATCCTACCCCATGTCTATTTGAGGGTTTGTGTCCTTTTTCTAGCAACAGGATATACTGGGTTTTAAACCTTTACATGTTGCCTTTGGCTCTATCATGGCACCAACCGATCTTTGAGTTCACGAAACCCTCTCTTGGTGCCTACGAGATGGATTCTCCCCTGAACCTCCACCTCATGGATGTAAGCATCACCGTCTAATGCACTCTTTGAGAACTACTCACCTGAGCTCTAGCAGAAATGTGTTTGGACCTTTTTCACGGCTACTCCCAAGTCATGTCGATTCTAAGTTTGAAGGTCAAGGCTGAATGAACATTGCCAGGATTTAAATTTCAACGAACCCAAGCAGGCGTTAAAAGGCAAAGGATGAAGGAGACATCCCTGGCCCTGGTTTCCTTTCTTTAGTTGGTCAAGTGAGAATGGAACAGAAGGGCAGGAAGGGAATACTCTGAGTCACTTGGAAATTGAATCCAGAATTAAAGCGCCTTCCCCTTCCCCCCAGGTATGACCATCTGCTTTGCTACTCCTGATTGACAGTGGTCTGGAATATTTGGTGTTCTGGGTTGTCTTGGTCCCCTCAGATGCAGAAAGAGAAAAGATGCATTTATTAAGGCAAAGGATGACTTATTTTCACTTCCAAGAAAGCTGAAATGAATAAAGCCTTTACTTGGGCCAAATTCAGTGTGATTTGCCTTTTTAATGAAAAATGTCAGATGAAGTAAAAATTCTTGTGTAGAACAGTTGAAAACAAATACTTCATGAGCTGGGCTGTGGGAATTATTGGATAAATTTTCCTTGATGTTAATTGTATGTTGGATATACGTTTTATTTTATTTTTATTTTTTTAAATGTTTACTTCTGAGAGGGAGAGACAGAGTGCAAGTAGGGAAGGGGCAGAAGGAGAGGGAGACAGAATCTGAGGCAGTCTCCAGGCTCTGAGCTGTCAGCACAGCCTGATGTGAGGCTCGAACTCACAAACCACGAGATCGTGACCTGAGCTGAAGTCGGATGCTTAACCGACTGAGCCACCCAGGCACCTGTTTTATTTTTTTAAATATTTATTTTGAGAGAGACTGCATGAGCTGGGGGATGGGCAGAGGGAGAGGGAGAGAGAGGGAGAATACCAGGCAGGTTCCGTGCTGTCAGTGCAGAGCCCGACGTGGGGCTCAATCTCACAAACCATGAGATCATGACCTCAGCTGAAATCCAGAGTCAGATGCTTAAATTGGTTACATGCTTTAAATGCTAGGAACATCTGCCACATAATCTTGAAGCTGAACTTCACCTTGTTAGAGTTAACAGTAAATCTGAAAAATTAAAGTATTTGTCCTGATTCACTTAGGTCTCAAAGTAATACTTTGAAAAGGTAGAGGCCAAGAAAGGGGCATTTTAATACTTAAGGAGCCAAAAAATCTTGTCACATTGTATATAAAGTGTATTTGTTAATTTTAACCTGTAATATTTTATTTACCACTAAAATCCATTCAATATGATTTATGTCAGTTGTATGATATGCCTCAATGGCAGAGATATTAAAGTGTAAACTATTACTCCTTAGAATAATTGAAATGCAACATTAGCGTGTGTATTCCATGCATATATAGAAAGTTTTAAAACACTTAAATTGAAAAGGGGAATCCTACTTAGGTGTATTTCCTTCTTTTCCATCACTCTCTGTGGTTAGCAATTTCCACCCAAGCAACCATGGTGGCTTTTGAGCTCTGGTAGTTGCTTTCTTCCTGCCTAGTGTGCATTGTGAAAGGGGAGGTGTATTGATTGTGCCGAGGCAACGAAAGTAGAGTTTTTAATTTGATTGTAATCCAAGGGCTTATTTCTACGAGGCCTGGCAGTTGAACAAAGGTGCTTGCAGTTTCCTGACAGCTGTCCCGCATCAGGGGAATGTTCTCGTCCTACTTTAGCAGTAAGCCTTGGGAAGAACTTACATCCCAGCAAGGTCTTCTCAGTGCCCTGGAGACCTACTGTCCTGGGACACGCCTTTTCCTGGCCTGTCTTCGACTAAACTCTCTCCTGGCTCGTCATCAAGTCCTTCCCCAGATTGGCTTTCTTAACCTTTCTTTGAAATGTCATCAGTAACCCTGATCCTGGCACCAACTTTACCACTTCTTCTTTAACTATCAGAAGAGTACAAAATGAAAACATATCCTGCCCTTGGTTTGGGTTCTTCCAGAAATAGACCTCTAGAGAAGGATTCTAGCACAATTAGTTTTTTGGGTACATGTTCTGTGAGAAGGTGATGTTGGGAAGAAAGGCAGCCAATAAGGAGTGTGTGTTAAGCCAACTGCCAGCATGGATCTGGAGCTCAATCCCATGGGACATCTGTGGAGAAGAACAGTGTGGAAAGTATGCCCCAGAATGATCCCTCTTAAGGCCTGAGGGGGCTGGGCTCTTGTTTACAACAGCTTTATTGACGTATAATTTTCCCACCAGGATAGTGACCCATTCTAAGTGTGTGGTGATTTTTGGCCGATTAGAGTGTGCTGTAACTTGCACTGCAATCCACTGCAAAAATAGTTTGGTTTCCTGCAGTATGCCCCACGGATCTGTCTCTTGCTTCAACAGTGTCTGTTTGGAACGGATGCAGGGACGCCCCTTCTACCAGCCTCCCGACCACCCTCCAACCTTTTTTCCAGTCACAACCTTTGGAGCCATCTTCTCGGCCATCCTTTGCCTCTGGGACTGGCCAACACCCTATTTTGAGCTTAGCTCCTTCTTACCCATCAACCGTGAGCTCCCCGGATTCCTCAGAATTATTTCACCGAGGTGGAGGGGGCTGTCAACCTCCTGGTCAACATGCATCTGCAGGCCTCCTACACCTACCTCTCTCTGGGCTTCTATTTTGACCGTGACAATGGGAATCTGAAGGGCATGGGTCACTTACTTCCACGTGTTGGCAAGGGTGCAAGGGTGTGGAGTGTCCCTGGAAGTTGCAAAGTCAACCAGGCAGCCACACCCTCTTCCGGGACCAGGACCAGGCAGAAGCTGTTCCAGGATGAGAGTAATAAAACCCTGGACACCACAGACACGGCCCTGGTTCTGGTGAAGAATCTGAACTGGGCCCGTTTGGCTCTGCGTGCCCTGGGTTCTGCCTGCGCGGGCCCCCATCTCTGTGACTTCCTGGAGGACCAGGATGAGAAGGGGATCAAGAAGACGGGTGACCACCTGACTCACCCCTGCAGGCGGGATGGCCCCCAGGCTGGCTGGGTGAGTATTTCTTCTAAAGGCTCGCCCTCAAGGGGCACCTGGGTGGTTCAGTCAGTTAAGTGTCCGACTTCGGTTCAGGTCATGATCTCATGGTTCCTGAGTTCCAGCCCTGTGTCAGGCTCTGTGCTGATGGCTCAGAGCCTGGAGCTTGCTTCAGATTCTATGTATTCCTCTCTCTCTGCCCCTCCCCCGCTCACCCTCTGTCTCTATTCATCTGTCTCTCTCTCTCTCTCTCTCAAAAATAAATATTAAAAAAATAAAAAATAAAAATAAAGTCTCGTCCTCAAGCATGACTAGAAGCCTCTGAAGCCCGGCAGCCTTTGCGGGGCCTCTCTGGCATGCAACCCCTCAGACCAGGGCTTGTGCCCGAGCCTCTCCCTGCAGCCACCAGGCAGCTTTTTAACCACCCTGGAGCCCTGTCCCAAGCCATGGACCAAATGGAAACAAAGCTGTTTGCAGCGTGACGTGCGTGCACATACACACAGGTTTCTAGTCTTAATCGTTCTTTTACTTAGCCCTCTATAGAACTTTTTTATTTTGGCCATCCTTTTTCTTTTTTAATTTTCAAAAAGCAATATCTTGTTTATTACTCTGCTTTCCATTGCAGCCTGTTCTTTGTGGATGCAGTGACTTAGAAGAGTTAGTCCTGTTTTATTTTGATAATTCTTAGTGAAGTATCTCAGGCCTTAGTTAGCTGGTTTTCACTTTAATTTTCATGGAAGAGAATACGAAGTGATCCTTGGCCATTTCTGTGACTGAATGCGCTGAACTGACTTGTGTCACTTCCTGGGAACTGTTTCTTTTCAGGGCCATTCATCCCAAAGACCACTTCCTTGCATGGGGAGGCTGAGTGAGGGTGTGTATGAGTAGTGTCCTGGTAGAGGCTGATACCCTTTCAGGGACTGAGCAGGTGGGAGACAGGTAGGCTGGAGACCAGATGCTGGAGCTGCCTTTCCTCCTTTTTGCTTTGGGTCTATTTCATCGTGTACTACTCAGCTTCTCCTGCCAACCAGAACATTGTATCTCTCTGTCTAGGAAACATTTCTTAGCGTATAAGCATCTGAGCTCATGCTCACCCAACTGTGTGTGTGTGTGTGTGTGTGTGTGTGTGTGTGTGTGTGTGTGTTTGGACGGGTTGGGCCAGCTATGATGCAGCCAGCTCCGCAGTAAATCATCCCCACTGCCTCCTGCAAGCTGGGAGACTTTGTGGAGCTCCCCTGTGAATGTTAGCCCCATATCCCTGCAGCTTTCTCTCGACCGTATTCTGGGCTGTGCTTCCCTTCTTTCAGCTTGTCCAGTAATATAATTGCATATATTTCCTATCTTTCAGAAGTGATCTTTCTGTTGATGGTACCATCTTTGTTGCCAATGCCACTTTGGGTTTCTTCATTTTTGTATCCCGTTATTGTCATTTCAAGGTGATTTTAGTAGGAGGAGGAGACAAACACTGCCCACTCTCCTGAATTGGGGTCCCCAGCTCCGTTTCTCATAGCCAGGGAGGTGGCCTTGGGAAGAGGGCTCTGGGTTTGGTTCACAGACAGCCAAGCCTGCCCAGGCAGCACTCCCTCAGCTGCCAAAAATTGCTACGTGGGTGGGGAGTGATCAAGCCGTCCCAGCCTCACTCTGGCCCCACCCCAAGTCTCCTTGGGCAGTAGAGAAATGTTCAACCCTCGCCTCCTTTGAATCAGTAGCCTTCTGGGCTCTTCCTGCTTGTTGTTCAAGGGTTCAAGGCACTGAGGTCAGAATTCCTTTTTCCACTTGTCCCACCTCATTGCAAAATGTGGCACAGTGATGAAGTGTTAACTAATCATTGGATAATTTGTTTCCAGTCTGTGGGGTGGAGAGAAGAGAATGAAAACAGAGCTTTGCTGGCTCAGCACAAAGACAGCCAACCGGCAGGCTTGCGGGGGCCTAGAAGAAAACATAACTGGGTGGAGGGAGACCCAGGAGCTAGATGACAGGTGCCAAGGTCCAGCACAGTGACAAGGTGGAAGTCCCATCTGTTTTGCTCATTTGAAACTTGAGGACCAACCTGCAGTCAGCCAGGAGGCCAGGGCTACAGATTCTCAGCAACAGCCTCTGATCTGCTGTTACCCTCCAGGTTGATGAGATGGGAGAAACCCAGAGAAGCACAAAGATAAAGAAGATAAGCAAATGTAGGCAAACCTCAACTGCTTAGATAGCAGTAATGTCACACTGACTTTTCCTCTGTGGGATATAAGAAAGGATTGGTGGACACTGAGGGTTGAAGTTGTCAAGCTTAAGGTTGGTGGGAAATATCTTTATTTATTTGATTGTGAAAGCCTCCAAAAGTGAGTCACCGAGGAAGGAATGAAAGAGGAGGGGCTGTGATGCACTGTCAAGAAAGCTAAGAACTTTCCCACTTGCTGAGCCCTGCTGGGTTGAAGAACAAGACAGAAGACGCAGAACAACATCATGGAGAGCCCACTGGCCCATGAGGCTGTGGGGCAGCATTTCATGGCAGGCGGCAGCCTGACTTGCTCTTCCACCTCCAGAAACTACAGAGGTGCTTATTGAAATGGGTACCAGCCCAGTCCCTGCAAGTGAGGACCTGCTTAACAAAAAGGCATATCCTATATCCTAGGATATAGTATTCTAGTATCCTAGGATACCACATCATTGTACACAAAAATATTCTCTGCCTTATCCAAAGTCTGGATGTTTTTCCCTGCTGGTAGACCAATCCAGTAAGTTACTCTTCTGAGATGGATTGCTTTGTTTGGAGAAATCTTGCCCTTAGAAAACTTTAAATTCAGGGGCACCTGGGTAGCAGCTCAGTCGGTTAAATATCCAACTTTTGATTTCATGGTTTGTGGGTTCAAGTTCCACTTCTCTGTCTCCCTCTCTCTCTCTCTCTCTTTGCCCCTCCCCTGCTCGTGCTCTCTCCCTCTCTCTCAAAAATAAATAAACAAACTAGGGGCACCTGGGTGGCTCAGTTGGTTAAGCGTCCAACTTCGGCTCGGGTCATGATCTCAGAGTTCACGAGTTCAAGCCCCACGTTGGGCTATGCACTGACAGTTTGTGGGTTCGTGCCCACATCAGGCACTGTGCTGACAGCTCGGAGCCTAGAGCCTGCTTCAGATTCTGTGTTTCCCTCTCTCTCTACCCCTCCCCTGCTTGTGCTCCATCTCTCTCTCTCTCTCAAAAATTAAAAAAAAAATCTTTAAAATAAAAATAAACAAACAAAAAACTGCCCCAAAAACATAAAATTAAAAAATAATTAAAAATTTTTTAATTTTGAATTAATTTTTTCTTTTTCAACGTTTATTTATTTTTGGGACAGAGAGAGACAGAGCATGAACGGGGGAGGGGCAGAGAGAGAGGGAGACACAGAATCGGAAACAGGCTCCAGGCTCTGAGCCATCAGCCCAGAGCCCGACGCGGGGCTCGAACTCATGGACTGCGAGATCGTGACCTGGCTGAAGTCGGACGCTTAACCGACTGCACCACCCAGGCGCCCCAATTTTGAATTAATTTTTGACTCACAGAAGAGTTGTAGTTCGAGAGTACCCATCTACCCGCACCCAACTTTCCCTGATGTTAACACAGCCACGTTGCAATGATCACAATTGGCACTAGATGAACCAACAACAGGAAATAAATATTCTCTTACCTACACTACAGATCTTTAATTTTACCATTTTTGCCCTCACTAATGCCCATTTTCTGTTCCAGGATCCTGTTCAAGATCCCACTTGTTCTTGAACTCCTCCAGTCTATTGCAGTTTCTTCATGTTTCTTTGCCTTCTATGACTTTAATACTTTTGAAGAGTATTTTTGAGGAGTCGAATGTCCTTCAATTTAGGTTTGTCTGCTGTGTTCTCGCGATTAGAATGAGGTTGTGTATTTTGGGCAAGAATGCCACAGAAGTGATGTTTTGTCCTTCTCAGTGCATCATAGTGAGGGTTAATAATGTCTGATTCCTGGTCATTTTAATATGTTGACTGGGTTTCTCCTTTGTAAGGTGCTGTCTTTCTCTTTGCAGTTAAGAAATATCTTGGGGGACATTTGTACATTTAAAAGTTTGTACCGGGGCACCTGGGTGGCTCAGTCGGTTCAGCATCCAACACTTGGTTTCAGCTCAGGTCATGATGTCACGGTTCATGGGTTTGAGCCCACCGTGTCAGGCTCTGCGCCCGCTTGAGATCTTCTCTCCCTCCCTCTGTCTCTGCCCCTCCCTGGCTCGTGTGTGCTCTCTAAATAAATAAATAAATAAACTTAAAAAAAATAAATAAAAGCTTGTACATTTAAAATGTACAGATAGGGGCACCTGGGTGGCTTAGCCGGTTGAATGTCTGACCTCAG
>NC_059336.1:80836665-80869165 GCF_018350155.1 Leopardus geoffroyi
TCTTATTTATCTGAATGGAACTGCAGGACAGTTTTGCAGAATGCTTTAGCACAAATACCTATGGTTTACTTTGACATTACATTTTGTTGTTGGTTTCTTTACTTTAAATACTTGAACTGTTAGACCTTTTACTTTTTTTGCTGAGAAAGATGTATTTGTACCAGATTAGAAAAGCTAAACTGTTTCTTTACATTGAATAATCAGCCTGTCATGACAAATCTATCTCCTTCTGCATGAGTAGGTGCCAGTCTGACTGGCTTCTTTTAGGCTCACACTGGGTTTTAAGCTAGATCCATGTGCATGACTGGCAGTGCATTTGTTGGGCCAGATCTAAGGAGCCAGAGAGCGTTCAGCTCCTTTTTGCCTACAAAAGAGCAGCCAGACAACCAGCAAGAGGCCTTGGATGTAACACAAGGTGATACTTACTTAGTCAGCCATTCTTCTTTTTTTCTTATAATTTTTTTAAACTAAGAAGTTATCAATTTCACAAAGAAAAGAGGAATTAAATTATCAAAGGGTCCTTTTCGTAGGCCCAAACTATTTCCATTAGTTCAGCTAATGCAATTTGAAGTTTTCAAAAACACAAAATAATTACTTTTATAATCCTAAAATAGTTATTTCTAGAAAAATATAGTGCTTACTGGAAATTCATATATATTAGTTTAATGAAGGAAAGAAAATGATCGCTGGCATAGAATATAAAACTTTATATCCCAAATCGCTTCCAGATACTTACAGAAAGGCTCATTTAGCAACATTAACTTGATCATACTGTTTTGTGTTTAGAATTCTTTATTTGTATAACGTGGTATGTCAGCACTCAAGCAAAACAGATGCTATAATAAAAAACAATAGTTGCTGCATCTTGAAACAGAAAGATATATAAAAAACTTGGGTATGATATATTCAGTTTCATGAATTGAATACTAATGAAATCTAAATTCTTAAAATGCATGTCTCTTTTTTCTGATTTAATCCTTTTATATTTTCTACTCCTATATTAAAAACAAGATCTTAAACTTAAATTCACATTTTGTTTAATATTTTGCCTATGCATTTTAAACAAATCCAAAATTTACTAGTTACTACAAAAATAAATGTAATCTCCAAAATTTAGTAGTTACTACAAAAATAAATGTAATCCCCAGGGTTGATCAAAGATTTAATCTGGCCAGATGGGGCAAACTTGAGAAAGATTTTGACTTTCCACTCTGTTTTGCAACAAGAAAGGCTGATTTTTTTTCCCTTTCTTTCTTTGTTAGAGAAACAGAGATCAGGCCATCCCCAGAGAAATGAGCAGGTGTGGCCATTTATAAGCATGTCTGCTTATATTACAAACCAGCATAAGAAAAGTTTGAGTTGGGTTGAAAAGATCTGCTAAACAGTTGTAATGTTTCACCCTAAATCCTATTTATTCAGTCAAGAGCTGATCAAGCTGGCAGTAAAATATCTAGTCTACCCAAACCTTTAAAGATCTTGTAATTTTATTTTTTATTTTCATCCTATCTTCAGTAGCAAGTGAATAGGTGCACTTTGGTAATCCTTGCCTCTGGACAAGCACAGATTTTTTTTTTTTTTTTGTCCTTTCTGAATGCCTAATAACAGAGCCTTGCTTCCTGTCTAATGATGAAAGGGTGGCAGTCAAGTTCTTTCTCTTAGTTTACTATAAAATTGAGGAATTTCATGGACCATTTTGAGAACAGAATCTTGTGCAATACTAGCTGTATTAAGTAAAGCACTTGTAAAAAAATAGATAAGTTAAATGTGTTTAACCCGATTAATAAAAGTCCAGTTACTAAGACTGAAAGTAACACAATTAAGCACAAAATATTTTGTTATTAAGGGTCGTAAAGGATATGGAATCATGGGTTTGTTGTTAGAAATAGGGTGCTTTGTTCTGCTGTAAACAAATTTAATGAGCAAAAGATGCAAACTACATTATTTGAAATAATGTATTTTTAGTTTTGTTAAAGCTTATTTCATGAAAATGTGTGTAGACATGTTTCTTAGATAGAAAGACTTTTCAATCTGTATTTTTCAACTGACTGAATAAAAATATCTAGTGTTATGAAGGACACCCATGGGTGGGTAATGATCTCAGCAGCTACACTGACAGTTTCTCATGTTCTAATTCACCTTCACAAATCCATGGCATCATTTTTTGGCTGGAGTAATGTCAGTTGGTGACATTTGCAGCAAGTATAAAAAGGACCCCCCATGGCAGCCATTTTTATTTGATTCTTAAGATCCAAAGGCTGCTGAAAGAACAATTGAATGAAGTTGAGG
Organism: Leopardus geoffroyi; assembly: GCF_018350155.1. NCBI lineage: Eukaryota > Metazoa > Chordata > Mammalia > Carnivora > Felidae > Leopardus > Leopardus geoffroyi. Next base: position 80,838,952 of record NC_059336.1, read on the forward strand.
ATTGGGAGAAGCTTGATTTTCTTTTTCTCTGTGAAATGAAACTCTAGTCTTTTTCTTCCCCTTCCCCTTAAAAGCAAAAGTCTGCTAGGGGGTTGTAGCTGTGTCAAAGCCGCTGGGATGCCACTGCTGATCACTTTAATTACTACGACTAAGGAGGATAAAATTAAAAGTAGCACCATTGAAGCAGTGGAAGAAAGCTTGCCTAGATGTCGGTGAACTGTGAAATATAAAAATTGCATACCAATACATTTTTATGGAAAGGAAACAAGGAATTACATTACTTATTCTTGAAGAGTTTGTCCTTAAATTGTTCAAGTTTTACTAGTGCATCTATCTATGGCAGATTGTAGACCATTTCGGAATGATAAGGAAAATAGTAACTTGATATCCTGTGAGGTGGACTAAATATTTTTTCAATTCATGTCCAGAGTGGTTAGTTCTGATCCATTTTATGTATTTGAAAATACTTATATTTGTTGTATTGAAATACAAGCTCTTTGCACCAGAACAAGACTCTTGCCTGATCCTGAAGATGTTAGCAAAGAGAAAAGTAAAGCTGAAATGCACTATGTTCAGCACTTTTGTGAAGGCTTATAATTTAAGGTTGGGAACCTAAGTTTTGAATGAATATAAGTAAGTTAGTTTCTCCTCATGTCTGTGTATTCAGTAACACAAAGGGTTACTGATTTGTAAAGCCCAAGAATAAGTAAAAAACTGGGTTTTTAAAAAAATCACAATTTAACAGTAGGGCCTCAGAAACATTCTCTGAACACCAATTATGTGATAGATACGACTGATGCTTTGAAATCAGACAATGATTTTTCATTTTTACTATGCCATTTATAAGATATATGACCTTGGGCAGTGTATTTAAGTGTGATTCAATTTCTGTCAAATCAGAGAGATAGTAATTTACCTTGCAGAATTCTGACTACGAAATGAGACAACATGTGTGAAAATACTGTGTGCAGGCACAGAGGTAGTATTTACTAAAAAATCTGTTATAACTTGTTTTATAAAAAGATGGTTGTGGGGAGGGAGGCCTTCCAAAATTGCAGCTTTTATAAACCCTCCAAAGAGTGCATCCATTTTACAAAAGCTAGACTATCCCACATAGTAGTTTAATTCCAAATAACACTATATAGAAAAAGGTAAATGTCATCAGACCCATTCATAGAAATAGGAAGCCTAACTACTTCAATTTATTTAAGTTTATTTAAACTAGGCAGGTAAATGGAAGATATATAAATTTCCTAATGTGTTCAATTTTTCAAGTGTACTTTTTCTTTTTAGTGACAGCAGTCTTCTGAGTTACCTTACCTCTGCATCCCAGTGAAAAGATTCCTCTTTTTTTTTTTTTTTTTTTTTTGTAGCAGACATAGTAAACAAATGACTTATTTCCAGCTGTGAGTTTTTGTCTTTGTTGAATGCAGAATAGTCAGAACAAATTGCAATAACACATGGGTCGGTTTAAACAAACCATTATTGTCAGAAATACTCATTATCTACATATTTGAGCAGTTTGTGCTGAATACCATACAAAAAAACTCATCGTCCTTACTGCCTAGTCATTTTGTTCCTTTGACATAAACAGTATGTCTCTTCTGAGTAAAAGATCCATAGATTTTGTTGCTAACTAGTCTGTAAATACTACTGCAAAAATCAACTTCTAATGGAGCTTGTATATAAAAATTAAAATGAAATAGTTTTTGTTATAATGAATCTGGACATTAATATTATCAATTAAATTAAAAATTGTTGCATAATCAATTGCTATAATTACAAGCTTTTCCTTTTGACCTTAACAATTAACTTCTATTTTCTCAGTTGGTTCTTTGTCTTAAGGGAAGTTAATAGGTAAGAAAACAAACAACACAGATATGCCATCCCACTGGAGAGCTCTAGGCCCAAGCAAAATTGTCTCTGTGGTGTTAGGACATTAGTGGAAAAGTAAATCAAGGCAATCTGATAGGGAACTAGAATTCTGTCAATCAGGCTCAAGATTTTGTGCTGTGTCCATAAACTTTGTTTACTGTAGGGTTTTATGAGTTGTAACCTGCCCTTGCAGTCTGTTAATGAGGCTAAATCTTGCTACTTGAGAATTGAATTACAGCACACCTCTGGGCTAATGGTTATAAACAGAAAGTCCCATTAGGGCTGCATTCTGATTTGTTCATTTGCATTTTTTCTATTGTATAGAGAACAATGACGGGTAAATAGGTACAAACAAACAATTTACATGGAAATTGATAAAGTGTCCCTAATTAGTATTTAGAGTTGGTTTTATTAATGATTGCCTGTGTTAAATTGCACTCTTGGTAAGCTCTCAGAAACATTTGCAGATAGGAGTATTATTGGGGGAGGTGGGAGACCAAGAGGAGGTAGTAGCTTGTGAGAAAAAAAATTAGGTTCCCATTTCATATTTGGAAAGGTAGAATCATTTATTTCATTTTAACTCAGTTAAGATGACCCAAGACCACTTCATCTTAGTCTGAATCACCAAATTCCAGCTCTGCAAGAAGTTATTATTCACGCAGTGAAATTCACTTAAACCCAGTTGCCTGAGGCATATCAAATAATGGTTTTTATTAGCACTCTTAACTTTTCTTAAGTTTGAAAGATGAAAGTTTAGTAAAAGCTCAATTTTCCTCAGTTGGTCATGTAATTTGATACTTTTGGGGATCAAATAGTTTGGTGGTTAAGAGCAAGGCCTCTGTACTCAGACAGACCCGGGCTGGACTCCCAGTTCTGACATCAGGTCTAGTTGGCGTGAATTTAGAATTCTAAACCTAAATATACTCATTGGTAAAAATCAGGGTGTGAAAATTAAATGAGATCATGCATATACAGCACTTAGCACATAAAAGCTAAGAAATATTCAGCAGCCATTACCAGAATCATCATTATTGAGCTTGATATTTTCCACGTTCTGAAATATTAGTAGTGAATTGAGGATTTATGCATATTATTTTCTTTTCCCGTCTTCAGTCTCACCCTGCCCGGTGCATTCTACTCCTCTAACTACAAATAAGCTTGTGTCTCTAAATACTAGGACAATTTCCCTTGAATGTTAAATCTCTCTTCTTTTGCTCCCACCACAACTACCACCCACCCTAGGAAACCTGCTATCTCATCTTTTCCTTCCTTCTCCCCAGATTATTTTTTAAAATAACTTTTATTATAAGAGTAGTACATGTATATTATTGGAAATTAGTAAATGCAGACAAATGAAAGTAAGAAAACAAAAATATCACATTTCCACACCTAGATATCTCCATCATACCAACTTTGTGAATACCCTTTGAAGTCTTTTTCTCTACATATGTATGTGTATTTATTTTGCCAAAATGATAAAATGAGGTTATTACTACGTAAATTATTTTTTTTCAGTCAAATTGCATTTCCTCTCATTTAGTACGATGGTTATGTTCAAATATTTGTAATTGATTCAGCAATGGCCCTTACAGCTGGTTTGTCCAAACTACTAGCTAACCTGGGATTATATGTTGTATCTATACAAATAGGACTATACAGTTAGGTTTCTTTTGGTGGTGATGGTGATTGGTTAGTTGGTTTTTGTTGTGTGCTTATTTTTGTAACTTTCTTATTAAAATGACCAGGTCATTTATCCTCAATGTCATACCTTCTAGATTTACTTGGTTGCTTCCTTGCTGTGTCATTTATCATGTTTTTCTATCCCCTGTGTATATGATAAATTGGAAGTTATATTGAAAGGCTTAGTGGATTCATTTTAAACATTTGCGCTAGAATATTATTGGTGATGTGCGTTTCACGTGCTTCACATCAAAAAACATATAACATATGGTTGACCCATCATTAATGATGCCAAGACTGACCAATAGATTAGTGGCCCCTAATCCCTGATTTCGTTCTGATCTCTCCATTTACGAGTAGGCTTTCTCCTTGCCACTAGGAAATAATCTGTGTGGTGTTTCTTAAGCATATGTTCCAATTACTATTGCTGTGTAAAAGCTACCCCAAACTTAGTGGTATTAAAAAAAAATTATTTTTATGCTCACAGATTCTGTGGGTCAGGACTTCAGATGGGACACACTGGGGATGCTTTGTCTCTGTTGCATATTGTCTGGGGCCTCCACTAGGAAAACTTGACCCTTGGGGTTGACTCAAAATGGCTAAAGGCTGACATCTTCTGAAGGCTTCTTCATTCACATGTCTGGTACATGCGCCAAGGAGACTCAAGGCTTAACTTCGCTGGCATGACAGCTGGGTTCCCAGAAAGTAAAAAATGCAGGAATTTCGAGAGAACTGGACAAAAAGGATATGGCCTTTCCTACCAAGCCTTGGAAATCACCCACAACACTGACATGTTCTACTGATTATAATACAAGTCACTAAAGCTGGCCCAGATTCAAGGGGGGAGGAATTAAATTTTACCTCTTAATGAGGGAGTAAAGTCACATTGCAGAGAACATGTGGAATGAAAAACACTCTAATGGCTATCTTTGGAAAATATAGTCTGCCACAACATAATATGACTACCTAGTTTCCCATCAGACATATATCAAAGAGCTTAAATAGCTGTTGATAATCCATGCCGGAGTCATTCTTTTATGAATGGCAAAGTTATGTTTTTGTAATCTTACCTTTTAAAAATTATAGGTGGTATTATTTTATAAAATAGAGCTTTTTTTCATTGGCTGGGACTATTTAGTTACCCTAAAAGTGAGTTTTTACTGGGAGGACAAGATAATTGCTGGATTCTTTTCCTCTAATTGCCAATTTTCAGAGGAGTTATTTTAAAAGCTGACTCAGGGGCGCCTGGGTGGCGCAGTCGGTTAAGCGTCCGACTTCAGCCAGGTCACGATCTTGCGATCCGTGAGTTCGAGCCCCGCGTCAGTCTCTGGGCTGATGGCTCAGAGCCTGGAGCCTGTTTCCGATTCTGTGTCTCCCTCTCTCTCTGCCCCTCCCCCGTTCATGCTCTGTCTCTCTCTGTCCCAAAAATAAATAAACATTGAAAAAAAAAATTTAAAAAAAAAATAAATAAATAAATAAAAAATAAAAGCTGACTCAAATGAATTAATACATCCTTCTAAGAAACTTAAAAAAATTTTCCCTTTATTCTTTTCCTCATTTCTTTTTTTTTTTTTTCACAAATCTTTTTTTTTCTATGCCTAACGTGGGACTCACACTCATGACCCCAAGATTGACAGTCACATGCTCTACCAACTGAGTCAGGAACCCCCGTCTAAGAACTTTTTGAATATCACATTGAATTGATGACTTTTCATTGATTCAATGTGTGATTTCATTGATTCAATTCACAGCAGTCATTGTGCTTTTTGATACTGAAATTGTTTCAGTTTGTTCACTAGGAGCTTCAAGCATGTCTCTGGGTCCATTTGATACCCCTATTAATCTACCTCTATTAATCTTGACAGCTCTCATTTCTAGCCATCTCAAAATGTGTGAAAGAATTGCCTAGGTTTGAGCTCCACCAATCTGTTATCTTCCTCTGTTCCTAATAATATTGCCTACTGAGTTTGGTTGCCCTTTTTAACATTCAGACTCACTAACCTATCACATTTACTACAGTTGTTTGTTCCCTTTATCTCCTGATACATGAGTGTTCTAGTTCTTCTCTTTATCTATCTCCTTTTCTCTTCTCATCTGAATACAGATATTTTCCACGTTTCAGTCAGTAGCTGCCCTTTTTCTTCGAAGTGTCTTTAAACACTTTGATTTATCCCCGTGATTTCAGCTCTATAGTCCTAGTTTGACTTCACTTCTTAACATGAATTTCACTTTCCCATCTACCACCTAACATCTTCACTCAGATGTCCAGGCAGTCTCCGACCCAGTGACCCACCTAACTTCTGACTACCATCTCTTACCCCAAATGTCCTCTCCCTCCCTTCCTATTGTTCGTTAGTTTATCTAGTTTTATTTTTAGTGCCACAGTTTTGCCAGTTGCCCAAGTTTAAACTTCTGAGTCAACTTCTTTCTTCCCTCCACATCTAATCAATTACCAAGAATTGGTATAGGTACCAGTTCTACCTCTAATATATTCTTACAATGTCTCTCTCATTTCAGTTAGCATCATCCTACTTCTGGATCTCATTACATCTTCTTTGGACTATTATAAGAGCCTCCTACCTAGACTCTTTCCAGTTTCTCTATGCCACCCTATCTTATATACTATTGTTAGATTCATCTTTCTCAAGTGACACCTGTGATTGGTCATTCTCCTAGACACCAAATAAACAAATCAAAAACAACAGACAAAACCAAACTTTTAGAAAAATGTTTATCTATTTATTTTTGAGAGAGAACACAAGCAGAGGGGCAGAGAGAGGGAAACACAGAATCTGAAGTCATTCTGTTGAGAAGGAAGCATTTGTACAGAGTTAAAATGTAACTTGACAAATAGTTTCAAAAGTAATAACACACACACACACACACACACACACACACACACACACAGTACTATAGTAACATAGATAAAGGAGACTTTATTCCACCAGTGGGGAGGAGGGAAGAATAGTTGGGAAATTTAGTGGATTTAAACTGAATCTTGAAAAATGGGTAGGAGTTAAATCAAATGAGAGAAGAACGTTCCAAGAGGAAATGACATATTCAAATCCCTGGGTACATGAAACTACACTACACAAGCAATTCTATATAAATAGATGTGAACTTTTATGGAGGTTGGGAGAGGTTAAGGGAAGATAGCACTGTAAGGATATGTTGAAGCCACATTATTTCAGGCTTTGTTTTGTTATGATGCCTTATTTTATATATTTTCCAGTTTATAAAGCAATTTATAAATTCATGTCAATTATTATAATTCATAATACTCCTTTTTTAGTAGGCAGAAATTTTAGTTATTTAATACTCTGTAGTTTTTACTTAAATATTAAAAAAAAACACATTAGATTTTATCTTGCCTTCTTTTTTTTATTTTTTTTTTTACTGTTTATTTATTTTTGAGACAGAGAGAGACAGAGCATGAATGGGGGAGGGTCAGAGAGAGGGAGACACAGATCTGAAACAGGCTCCAGGCTCTGAGCTGTCAGCACAGAGCCTGACGCGGGGCTTGAACTCACAGACCGCGAGATATGACCTGAGCCGAAGTCGGCCGCCCAACCGACTGAGCCACCCAGGCGCCCCTTATTTTGCCTTCTTAATGAGCATTTAAGAGAAGAGAGACTTAGGAATGGGGATAGTATATCAGTTACCCAATTCTGATTTTAAAACTGCCAACAACTATGACTTGTGGAACTAATATAGTGTCTCCATTTCTACTCCAGCCCCCTAAAAATTCTGTTTCATATATTTGATCATGTAGTGTAGCAGCCTTTTCTGCTATCAGAGATGTCTATTAGTGCTCTATACCTTTATTAGAAAACAGCAACTTAAATTCTATTTTATAAAAATAAGGTATTAATTGAAATTGTTTTTGGTATTCTTTTTTTCTATAAGCCTGATTATTTTGTTAACAATAGCCCCTTCTATTTTCTCAATAATAAATATTGCCAAGCATTCTTTAAAGGCTAGTTTGAATTTTTAGCAGACATTTTAATACAATAATTTGTAAATATTTTTTTAAAAATCTGATTGTAGGATGTCTTTTAAAAATGGTGTGACATCCAACTGATATAGAGCATCTTATTTATAATGTGGGCCAAGCACCATGCTGTAAACCAGTTACTATCATGATGATCAGATTGAAAATGAAATTGCATTTCTGTCAATTACTGAGTTGGCAACTGTTCAATATATCTTAGCAGCAAGATGAAGAGCGACGTCGGCAGCTGAGAGAGAGAGCTCGTCAGCTAATAGCAGAAGCTCGATCTGGAGTGAAGATGTCAGAACTTCCCAGCTATGGTGAAATGGCTGCAGAAAAGTTGAAAGAAAGGTCAAAGGCATCTGGAGGTGAGTTAAGGAATCTTGTATCATATTCTACAGACAACCTAGAAATCTGCAGTGGACCTTTTGGGACTTTTTATTCTTACTTCAAAATGTTGCATCAAATACATAAAGTTTCTAACCTTTTGATATGTTGCAAAGAACCTATAGGAAGCTTAGTAAATCAGATGATAACTCTTGCTGTTTTCCAAATCAACTTTTTGGCTTAATTTTTACTTTCTTAGAAGTACTTTCTTAAAATATGATTTGGGAAAAAACTCATCTAGACTTTGGTTTATGATTCCCCATTACTGTCCTCATTAATTATAGTTAGGAGTGAGTAAAATGCAATCAGGTCCTCAACACCTAGGTCACAAGACTTGTTAGTGGTGAGCTTTGGCATGAAAGAGTGTTGCTTTGAATTAGATCTTTAGAAAGTAGCTTTAACAATGATCTGGCCTTATAGCCTGACATGGAAGAATTTTGAGTAAGTCCCATATCCATTTCTTCTTAGTCTCCTTATTCTAAGAAGGTCTTCTTCAGTATCCGCAGAAATTATTCTAAGCTTGATGTTGGGACAAGGATTACGTATATAATTAAAGGCAATTTTGGTTTTGCCTCTTAATGCTCACCTTGGGCATCTTTAACTTGGAACTTTTTACATTTTTGTTTAAGAGGAGTATATTCAAGAGGCTTGTGGGTTTTTGTCTTTTTTTTTTTTTTTTCCAAAGGTGTATAACCTATTTATCTACCAAAACATGCCAGGTACTTGTCCTTAGTTAATCTTAGAATGCTAGGATCACTCTGAAGAGTAGGCAAGTGTGGACTTGAATAAGACCTTAGAGAACTGTAGCAGAGGTAAGCTATTTCTAGGTTGATGATAAGTTTCTTCTAAGTAAACTGAAATTTACTGCTGTTATTTCTAGTTGATTCCTTATATTAAAAACTTAGTGTTGTAGAGAATGCCAGCTAATGCCTGTAGTTTATAACTTTATGTCTCATAAATCTGAAAGCTGCTTCCCTAAACAGCTGTGTGTCTGTTCCTCTGGTCTTGTCAGAATGTTTTTATCTTCTTAAAGCCTTCATCTTACTTTTCAACTCCCATCACTCAGAATTTTTAATGCAATTTCTACCCTCTCTTACTACAGTTTTATAGTAACATCAGCAACTACTCATGGTTACACACTTATATAATACTATCATAATTTGCTTTTATAACTATTAATAACAAGATGTTTCTTTGGTATCAGAAAAATTCCAGGTATTCTAAGTAAGTTGTAAAAATCTTTGCCTCCTTGTATCTTGGAATACAGAAAAAAATTTATATTCTTAACCCTTCAGATAAAGTGTTCTAAAACTACTAATGCTCCCTTCCTGTGGCATTATAAACCCATAGGAGAACAGTAATAATAGGATAGAGAGGTATCCAGTGTCTCTCTTATTTTTTTCTCAGTGGTGAGCAAATAATAACACTATTTTAAATAAGCTGTAAACTCTGGGAAGGCTAAGAATTAAAAGTTTTAATTATTAATTATTACTATTTGTAGATAGTTTGGTTAATATTAAAATGAAGCCTCAGGGTTCAGGCAGATGTCACTGGAGAACAACAAAGGCGTCATCATAGACCATGAGTGGAGCTCACTCTCAAGTCTTCTCCAGCACTGGTGCTGACTGTCTCTCAATGCTCTCTTGTCCATGTAGTACCCTCCTGATCTGTTCTTTTGATGAGCTCTACCAACTTTATCCCTTCTCATTTTTTCTTTCTCCTCCTAGTCTAAGGTGGCACTTAATCTACTGTTTAGAAGACTCAAGCACACTGATAATTCATTTTTTCTTTCTTGTATCTATTTTTATACCTTTTAAATCTATTTTATTTTTATGGATAAACTCTTTGCCCCCATCAATCAGGTATTTGCCTTCTAATAGTCAAAGCCAAGCTTTTCTGCATCTGTGGAGAGTCATAGGAAGGGTCATCTGTGTAATTCGTCTTATCACTAACATCCAATTCCAGTTGAGGCTAAGCCAGGACTAGACTAGATGGAGAGACTTCCATCAGTGTGACAACCCAAAGAATGCATATCTTCCCTACTTGGTAACTAGGGAATGTGAAGACCTGATTTTGGCATCATTTAACAGTCAACAGTCAACAAAGTAAATTAAAGGCAAGTGAGGATTGGACCTGCAGAATCCAGGATTAGATTCATTCTAGCAAAGAAGTGTAGACTAGAACAGGGAAAGCCAGGTGAAATGAAGATGGGATGGGATTCACCAGATACCTTATGAAGACTTGTCGAAGCTAGACTGTGTTCTCTAAGAACCAGAGTGATCAGGATCCATTTCACCTGTGGGATACACTGTATTTTGGATATTGAAGGCAGCCACATATCAGATGGTAGGCTCTTAATCAGAGCTAAGGTTGACCTACTACAGGTGGAACAGGGCTATTGCCTGATGGATATCGGTCTGTCTTCATAAATATGGAGCACACTAGGTCTGCTCAGAAGCTGTTGAGGCTGGGAGTAGGGGAAGAGACCTTTAGGACAAGGGAGAGGGTAAAATTCCTTCCTGAAATTCAACCATTATACATACGCATTAATCTAGTGAGCCATGATAGTCACTGTGCTAGGCCAGGATTTAGCAAACTTCCTGAAAAAGGCTAGAGTAGAGGGGCGCCTGGGTGGCTCAGTTGGTTAAGCGTCTGATTTCAGCTCAGGTCATGATCTCACAGTTTGTGAGTTCAAGCCTTGCATCAGGCTCTGTGCTGATAGCTCAAAACCTGGAGCCTGCTTCAGATTCTGTCTCTGTCTTTCTCTGCCCCTCCCCCACTCACTCTCTCTCTCTCTCTCTCTCTCTCTCTCTCTCTCTCTCTTTCTCTCTCTCTCAAAAATAAATAAAATGTTTAAAAAGGGGGGGAAAAAAAGCTAGAGTAGATATTTTAGGCTTTGAAGGCCATGTGGTCTCTATTTAAACTATTCACTTCTGCCCTTGTTACCTGAAAGTAGCCTTGAACATTATGTAAATTAATGGATGTGCTAGTTATTTACCCCAAAACTATAGTGGGCTAGATTTTGCCCCCATGCTATAGTTTGCTGACCTTTGCATGGCAAATTAGAAATTCACTTGGATTCACAAGAGTCTAATTCCTAAGGGAAAATGACCTTATGAGGTTGATAAGTCAGGGGGAAAATTAACAAATTAGTATCTACTCTTCCACTGTCTAGTGGGAATCATCAGGTCTGAATAAGGAATAGTGTGAAAGGGGAGAGAAATTAGTAGGGACCAGCCTAGATGGAGGATGAGGATGGGAAGATTTTGGAAGCAGTGATCCAGAGGAACAACGGAGGGAGTGGTCAAGAGTTGAAATAATAATGTGGAAGCATAGCCTGGGGAATGTGTTAAACACGATTGTTACTCAGATTCAATGCTTGCTTGAAACATTTGCTTTTTTCTTTTCTCAAGCAGCAGGTTTTCTCAACCTGCCTTAGTGAGGAAAGGAAACTTATAAGTTTGAAGTGAGGCGTATTCAGCTTCATGGTGTCCACAGAAAATATACACAAAGCATTTTAAGCCAGGTATACAGCCATATATTCAAGCAACCCACTTGCATCCTCTTGCAACCAGAAATAGCCTAATTCTTGTGAAATAACAGAATCATATCTGACCAAGGAGCTATAGCTTTTACTTGTCTTCCTTTTGACTCAATTTTAGGGCATATGAGAGAATCAGGTGATATTGTGCATACTACATGTTTTTTTCAATTTCTGCATCATTCTGTAGTTGTAGACCTATAATTTTAAAATCCTGGTTCTAGGGGACGCCTGGGTGGCTCAGTCAGTTAAGTGTCGGATTTTAGCCCAGGTCAGGATCTCACAGCTTGTGAGTCTGAGCCCCGCATCGGGCTCTGTGCTGACAGGTCAGAGCCTGGAGCCTGCTTCGGATTCTGTGTCTCCCTCTCTCTCTGCCCCTCCCTCACTCACACTCTGTCTCTCTGTCAAAAATAAACATTAATATCCACTTAAAAAGAAATCCTGGTTCTATGTAGAAAACTTGTGGGTTCATTTTATTATATTGATCTTTACTTGACAAGGTGCAGGTATTTGGGGACAAAGTTTGGTACTTTCATTTTTAGCTGTATAGTGTTGTGGTTGGAGAGTATGGCCTGAATTTCTGCTTTGGGAATTAATAAGTTTTTATTTTGACAAATTAAATGTTAACTTTTTGTTAATGGTCCACTGACACTTGGAAAAAGGTATCCATCCTGTTTTAAGATTATATTATGTCATATCTTTATTATATGTTATATGGTATATTAAATATATATATTTTATTCATTATACATATGTGTTTATTCTATAGCTTATCACTTTGGTTTGAGTTAGGTTAGTGTCATTTAACTTTTACACTGACATTGTTGCCTCTCTTTGATTTATATAAAGTAGTATTACTTTGTTTTTGCATTTCAAGTGTATAAAGGAAATTTTTTTTTTTTTAATTTTGTCCATGAATATGTTTGTATTCTGTCTTATCTTCATTTCAGTTATGGCAAATAGATTTATCTAAATTTGCTAAACCAAAATGAAATATTGTAGGTCTTCAATAATTTTTATATTCAGCTTCTGTTAATAATTATGTTTGCATTGCGTTTTCTGTCTTATGTTTGATTTTATTATCAAACATTGATATTTGTTTGATAATTGTTATATTATAAATAACTACATATAATATATATTATGAATAACAAATATTGTTACCTATAATAACAACTTATTAATTTTATAGGGGACTTCAGTGAGAATTAAAAAATCATGATACAAGTGAGAAAATTTTTTCTGAACGTATTTTCTGAAGTTTTTTCTAAATATGTTTTTATGATCACTTCAGCTTCTTTTTGTGAAAGTGTGGATATTCTTTTTTTACCATCACCAGATACCCTGTTTTTCCATTTAATTTATTTATAAATGATAAGTGTTGTAAGACTAGCCTTACTGCTGTGCTATGAATCATATCACTGGGATTCCCATTTTGCTTATAGTGCTGCTCAGTGTCAACTGGAATGCACTTTCTCATGCCAGTACATATCCAATCTCCTTTTACCTTTTCCTACATACATTACATGTGCCGTATTTATAAACCAACTTCTGTTGGATCTCTAATTTACTTTCTACCATCCTCACCTGCTGGTTTTCAGTGATTAGCCATAAAGATGGAAGGGTGGATGGATGGATGGATGGATGGATGGATAGATGTCATACACATAATATGTAATATCTTTCACAAACACACATGCACTTTGTTTCTGCTAGAATGCATTTAGACTATTACCACAGGTGTGAAGAACTGCGTTGTAACAGTAACTGCTGAAAAGAATTCAAGGGATTGGGCTAAAACTGAAATCAGGGAATGAAAAGTAGAAATCCATTCTTAAGAAGACTTGAGCTGCGTAGATCAGTTTTTTATTCTTGCTTTCTCAAATAGTAATCCTTTTATCTAAGGTTAACAATACATATATAAACACTCAGCATTGTTCATGAGTGGTATAGTATAAATAGAGTTCACTTAGCTGGAAATAAAATGAATGGCACCTATTTAACGTGACACTGGAACCCAGTATACATGGATAATGAAGGGAAATACAATTTTCTGCATATCCCTGGAAACTGAAAGTACCCATATCTGACCACATTTCCAGACTTAGCATTTCTTTTCATAGCAATGCCATCCGTTTAGTCACTCAGACTGGAGGGTCAATTTTGATGTCTGCTTCACCCTTCTCCTTCTCAGTATTTCTCCCCAACCACCCAGTATCCCATCAGTAGTTTTCAAATTGCATTATACCCACTTCCAATTCTTGTATACTAGGTTGGGCTCTCTGTGCTGCTTGCCTGGAGGTTATAACAGTCTCTGACCTTGATTTCCTTTCAGTTCTCCAGTCTGACATCTAGGTCAGCAATCTCACTCACATCAAGGATGATGTCACATACATTGTACACTTCTGTGGGCAATCCTTAGACCACTTTTTCTTTCACACAGGAAGGCATATCAGACTGTAAGCAAGAGTGATATTTTAGGAATAATAGTAAAGCCATTGTAATTTATAAAAGTCATAAACTTCATTGCTTATATTACTATTAATTATTTTATACATATTTCACAACTGATTACAATAAGACACTTCGATAGAAAATTACTTTATAGACTACTCTTAAAGAGTTCAGTGCTGATCATGTTAGAACACCAGTATCTCTCCATTCTTCACAAGTAAAATTTAAACTTTCCATTCTGCCCTTCAAGGCTCTCCGCAGTTTTACCTTTCAAGTCTTACCTCACATTATTTCCCTTTAAAATGCTTTGGAGGTGCCTAGGTGGTTCAGTCTGTAAGTGTCTGACTTCAGCTCAGGTCATGATCTCACAGTTCATGAGTTCAAGCTCCGCATTGGGCTCTGTGCTGACAGCTCACAGCCTGGAGCCCGCTTCAGATTCTGTGTCTCCCTCTCTCTGCCCCTACCCCGCTCAGGCTCTGTCTGTCTGTCTCTTTCTCTCTCTCTCCCAAAAATAAATAAACGTTAAAAAAATTTTTTTTAATTTTAAATGCTTCGAAGGTTAATGCTTCTGAAGAACAATTCCTGGTACTGCTGGCAAAGAGAAATCTTTTCATTTTTTGAATTTGCTCTGTAACTTATTTTTATCCCATAACACTTACCTGTTGTATATGGTTTTGTAATCACTTGAACATATATCTTTAAGGTGGAATAAGATAAACTCGGTATCTCCTCAACATCTAGCAGTGTTTTGTAAATTGTAGATACAATATGTAGTAGAAGTTTCTGGAATAAATAAATGAATGAATGTTGAATTTTGTGCTTTCACTCTAGATTAATTATGGTCAGTAATAATTACTAGAGGCTAGTTGGCAGCAACACTCTAAAAACTACTGATAGTGAACTAACTCTGACAGAGTAATACAAGGAAGTCTTATAAACACTTTTTTAGTCCTCAGGAAATACTTGTTCATTCGCGTTTACTGCAAATTACTTAGAGAAGAATTTTTAAGGATAATGAAGATGCTAACATTTATGAAATTAGTTGTGCTAATAAGCACAACTGATTAGAAAATATCTCTCAACTGCTTGTACTTAAATAATGTAGCCAAGTATAATGCCTTGGCAATTTGAAAGCATTTAGCAATGTTTTTCCCTAGGGGAATTTATTAATCTTTTTTTTCTTTGTTGTGTTCTTATAAATGACAGACATAGTATGTGGGATGTCTTCAATAAAAGTAAACTATTGTTATTAATGATCATAATAAGTATTTACTTGGGAAGGCCCAAAATCAAACACAAAGGTATACAGGGAAAAGGATAAATATTGAAGGATGAAGCCAAAAGTATAGAATTTTGGAATTTCTCACTTGAAATGATGTTGGAATACCTCATTATTGATAAAAGTTGCCCAATAAAAGGTTAATGGTAGAGTAGTAGGGATATTCTTTAACTTTCAGGGCTAGACAGGTATTTCTCCAAAAGGTACACTGCCTGTCAGTAACAGAATTTAAAGCTAAACCTCTTACATGCAAATCAAATTATTGCTGTGCTTTTTCAAATGCATAAAATTCAAAGTTACTTAACCCAGTTTTATCACTTGGATTTAGAAAGGAAAAAAGTATATAAAAAAAAAAACTTTAATGTAAAAAAAAAAAAAAAAAACCTCAACTAATTGTGACCCAAAACGTTTTACTAAGTGTATAAAAACTAGCGTGACTTCCTCATTTCCATGTATTTAATTTTCAATACTAACTTTTTTCAGCTTTCAGTCTCCCAAGATGTACTGTTCTAATTGTTTCTGAACTTTCTTTTGCATAAGGTACTGTCTGTTCCAGTCTCAATCATGTCTCTTAATTTATCCATAATGATTTCATGATAACATTCATTAATAGTGGAAAAGCACTCAAGTCTTCATACAAATGATATAAATATAGCTACAAGTTTATGTAGAAGGATTTGTTTCTTTATACATTTATATCTCATAACTGCTAAAAAGGTGAAATCTAGAAATATTATTTGATGACTTTATTAGTAAACCAACTTTATTTTTGTATGTCTGTTGTTAGAGATTACTTACACATTACATTTTAAAATATAGGGACTTGATGAGCTCAGTGATTCAGAGACCGCATGTGACAAATTGTCAAAACCTTTGTAACTTCTTTGATGTGACAATTCATCTTTGACATATGAATGTAAAATACAAATGTTAATCCAGTAGTGAAAAGTGACTTAAAACTGATTTCTTGCTGATCTGTGTCAGACTATATTTGAATAACTGTCATTAAAATACTGGGTTTTCTACTTTAGTGTTTTGGATGAATGATATAAAATAGAATAATATACTAACATTATTGCTACATGTTCCTACAGATGAAAATGATAATATTGAGATAGATACTAACGAGGAGATTCCTGAAGGCTTTGTTGTAGGAGGTGGAGATGAACTTACTAACTTAGAAAATGACCTTGATACTCCCGGTAATTTCAAATTATAAATATTTTGCATCCTGCTGCATGGCACACTTTATAATTATATTTTTATTATTACCTCATCAATAATGATAATAAATTCTTTCTGTAGCTTTATTACATCTTATGCCCTCACAAATCATTTAGCTAAGTCCACTTTCCATCAATTTTATGTTATTTTGTTTTAGATTTAGTGTTAAAATTAGCAATACATTTGGAATAAATTATAGTTTGCATTCTCTTATTACTAAAGTTCATTTTTATATTTTATGTTATATGAGACAACTTATAGGCATTCAAACATTGGTTCCCATCTCAGCATAAATATTTTGATGTGATGTTGTAAGGTATAGATGTAGTATCTATGGAATACTTCAAATGTAAACCTCAACCATGGATCAGATTTTCTGACTTGGTTTAGAATTGATAGTCTTACTTGTAATATTATTTTGCAAATTTTGTGCTTACTTTAAATATTTACATAGTACTAATAAATTAATTTACACTATTTAATAACTAATTACAATAAGACACTTTGAAAACTGCTTACACAGACTGCTATTAATCTCATATCTTATGTCAGTAAATATTATACCAATAATCACTGAGTTGGTGTTTAAAATATAAAATACTCTTGCTTTAAAAGTTGAGTGTTCTAGATGCATTACCTTTATAAGTCAGCGTCAGATAGTAATCAAAAGCTTTGTATACCTGAGAGGTTCCATAAATGCTTATTGAATTGAATTCTTCTAGCAGTAAAAAGTGTTTGGCAATCTCTCTAGACTTAAAAGTGAGGAAGTGAGGTCCCTAATATTTATCTTTTCCTGTAAAAATCTAAAGGGAGTGAAAACAGGTATTCTTTTTCCTAACCCTGGCATGTTCCTGCAGTGCTAACCTGTTTTATTTCTTCTTCTGTTTGAAACCTGGTGTTATTTCTCCAAAATATAATCAGCTAAGGACTTCCTGACTTTAGGGAGCACCCAAGAAAACCCATGCCCTTTCTCAGTCACTCCTTCATGGCCTAGTGTTATGCTACACTTTTACTAAATGGAAATCAGTATATTTATAATTGTGCAAATCCAGGAAGATGCTGATATTTAAGGAAAAAATTTAAATGTTTAACCCAAAATTATGACTACCTTTTATTTCTTTCTATGTAAAATATAGTAGATTTCTTTTTTCTTTTTTCTTTTTGGAAAAGATTGTTTTTGCTTACCCACCCCCTTACCACAACCACCACTGAAGGCTTTATCAGAAACCAGTAACACTACTGCTGAGGGCATTTATAGGTATAGATTTAAAGCCTCAAAAGTCAGTTTATGGAAGTATAAAATCATTGACAGTAAATGATACATATTTTCTGATTTTGCAGTAGAGTATGAAGATAGGAGAAATTAGTCATTTCTTAGGTAAGGTGGGGGGAATTTCCTCATTTTAGTTACAGCAACTTGGTGGGCTACTTTAATGGTTGGTTAATATTAGGGCTAAGGGCACCTGGCTGGCTTAGTTGGTAGAGCATGTGACTCTAGATCTCAGGGTCATGAGTTAGATCCCCACGTTAGACACAGAGATTACTTAAAAAAATAATAAAACAAATTTTTAAAAAAATGAAAGTGACACTTCCAGTACTTCCATTCACATTAAAAATATATATATTAGGGTTAACCAGCTTGACTCTTGTCCTTTTTAAAAACTCCTACTTCATGTATGTCAAACAAAACACCTCTCAGTCTTTTTGGTTTTGGAGTTAAGTAAAACATTGTTTACAACTCTCAGGCATGCCAGTAAGTGTTGGCCTGTACATAGGACAGACTTTCCAATCCACACTATAGTTTAGTTCATGGCAATAAGAAATAGGAGTGCAAATTGGAATCTGGAAGCACGTAGCATGTTTTATGATTTTGAGCCTTTCTTTATTTTCCCCAAAATTCTTTTTTTAATATGTATATAAAAGTCATAATGTTTTAATAATAAATTGTTTAATCTTTATCTTGATTTGACCATAGTTCATCAGATATTGTTTAAAAGAGAAGCCTGGCAATATAAACTGACCAATTTGCATGAAAGTAATGATAATAGCATTTATTAAGAGTCTTATAATTAGAAAACTTATTAATCTTTATGAAAAATATCATTCACCAAATGGTTGGCATGTCTTTTAACAACCATTTTATTAAACAGTTCCTTTGAGTGAATTTGTTTAAATATAATTATTTGTTTCCATTTGTTTCTGAATTATTTTATTATTAAAGATTAGTGTACTTGCTAAAATTAATTTGAAATTATTTATTTTAAAAGTTGTAGCAATGTTTTATTTATTTTAAATTTCTATCCATAATTATTATATTCCAAAATATGATTGTCGTGTTTCTGCCCTCTAATTCTAAGGTATTTGTTAAACATATGCCCTATTTCAATGCTGGGTATAAATGTACACACTTAAACATTGATTCCAACAATGTATACATGACTGAGTCATGTTGAGAACTTGTTTTAATATGGTATTATGTGTATAAATTTAATATACTAGAAGAATTGAAAATGAAATAATGTAACAAGAGTAAATTGTATTGCCCCTTTTAGATATCTACTTTGTAGATAGTTTGTTTTATTATGTATAACCTATGCAGTTACTTATATAAATGTATACATCAAATGCAGGCTTAGGTTTTCAGGTAAACATAGCTACTATTAACTATATGATGCAACTGAATGGTCTTAAGGTATATTGACTATATTCTTTAAGGGGACTGATTTGGGGAGAAAAATATATATGATTATATATACATGTATATGTGTGTGTGTATATACATGTATATGAAGAATATGCTAAGAGATTATATCTTAGTTGTTCCCACTACAAAAAAGAAATGATAATTATATGATGTGATAGAAGAGTTAACTAATGCTACAGTGGTAATTATATTGCATTATATAAATGTATCAAATCACATTGTACACATTAAACTTATATAATGTTACATATCTATTGTATCTCAATTAAAAAAATGTATAGTTAACATACCTAAAGACTACTCATTTATACTATAGTTATATAGTATGTATTACAGTTTATATATATATGAAGAGTTGTGCATTTGTCAGGTCTGATAGGTTCCTTCACAAATCTAATGTCTTTTTTAAAAACATAGTAATATTTTTGTGATGTCTCCTAAATTGATAGCCTACATATCTCATTGCATCTCAGTTATTCATAGTATTTGTGTATTTAACAGAACAAAACACTAAGTTGGTGGACTTGAAGCTAAAGAAGCTCCTAGAGGCTCAGCCACAGGTGGCAAATTCACTTTCCAGTGCTGCACAGAAAGCTATAACTGAGAGCTCAGAGCAAGACATTAAGGTAAATTGTTTAAAATATTTGTCTCTGTGTGCATTCTAGCTTCCACTGGCACCTTATAAACCTAAAATCAATTTCTTACAAGTTCTTCACATTAAGATTAAGATAGACATTTTTTATTGAATAGCAAATCAATTAAGTAGCAATATGGTAATCACTGCTTTCCAGAGAAACTACTACTTTAATTTGTTGTGTTCATGAGTGTAGAAACTGTTTTCAACTTCTATATGTATATATATTTGCTAGGAAGAATATTGCTAAGAGAATTCCAGCATTTTTTCTATTACCCTCAACCTCTGACCTGTTTAGATGAATTAGAATTAATGTTAATTAATAACTGAAGATGATATGTGATTGTATATAAAGATACTTGCAAGTGTTGTGTGCCAATATGAATCTTAACTTGTATAAGTAATATTTTAGCCAAATGTCACATGAAGATTATTATTATTTAGGCTATTTATACTATCCTCAACAAGCCATCCTTCTTTTCCTCTCATGGCATAATTAATATTTCTGTAGCTTTAGGGCACTTCTAGTCCTGTATAACTTTTCACCCACCTGCGGACTATGGGGACTGCCCTGCTGACTGAAAGGATTTCCTTCCTCTGACACACAGATGCTTTGAAGTCCCAAAACAATGACTTTCATTGCTTTTCCCTTATACTGTTGGTTTCTATAAATTGGTGATGAAAGTGTGTGGCAGCACCAGAGGACTTTTGGTCTCTATCTTTGAACAAAAGGAAGCCTGGATCAGGTCTGATTTTTTGCGTTCAATTTAGCTTTCTGCAGTGGATTTAATGCAGAATGATGCTGGCCTAAGAATAATACAATGGATTGAAAAGGCTAACTGAATTAGTGGGTTTAGAGGAATACATTTGTAAAGTGGCAGAAGTCCCTAGTCATAAAAACGTTTCTTAAGATGGGATTTGCTGGCTAATCGCACTGATATTTCAGCATGTTGCCAGGCCTCAAAAAATTTAGCCGTGTTTGTTTATTTTGGTAAAGACTTGAGTTTTAAACCATTGGGCAGTTATAATAATAGCTATAAGAATACACACTTTTCTTAAATAAATAAAAGCCAAAATTGTTTTTATCCCAGCTACATAGCTAGCATAGTATGTACACGATACTAATAATAAAGATATTCTGTAACTTGAAAAAATAAAATGGGAGTATTTTCATTCTTAAGGTTTAATTGTCTCAATAGATGAAATTGTTTCGCTATCTAAAAATCTCTTATGTGGTAATTTTTAAAGTTATTTCAACAAAAGGTGTGCTTTAAACAGCTTGTCTTTGTGTGGATCTTTTTAGTTAAGATTTTTTAAATGGTGCTTATAAAGAACATATAGAGTCCATCTGTTCTCTTGAAGCTTTCAGCATTGATTTGGGGTTTTATTTTTTTTAATAAAATGCAGTTTACACGTTTATAAATGAGGCATTCTGTGTTTGTGGAAAAGGATAAACTGTTACCTTCCCCTGAGGATTCTGTATCCCAGGCCTCCTTGAGGCTAGAGAATAGGCCATTGGAGGGCTCCCTCATTACTGATTGTCTCAATGCAGAGGAAGGGCAAAGTCTTGGTAGCTTTTGATAACCAGTTTCAGCATTCAGCAGGCTTAGCTATTAGTCATGCATCTTAGCCTTTCCCTATTTACTTTCAAAACACTTAATAAAAATAATAAAAGATTAGGTATAAAATGAAATATTTGTTTGGTACACAGCACCTCGGTATCTGCAGCTTCCACACACTGCAGTAGTTCAGTCTTCTGGGATATTTCTTGTTGATAGAACCATTTGAATTTGTTACCAGTATTAACATAGGAAGCTCTGGAAAAGATAATTGTAGTTTCCTTAGCTGTAAAGGGCTTACTTACAAATCTGGCTTTGGAAAGTTATAGCTGATGAAATGCAGTTCAGTGGGGTAGTATTATAATCCTACCTTTTAGCCTTCATCCAGCATTAGTGGTTTATCTCAATGGGCATAAAATTAGAAACTAGTTCTTCTTGTCATACAAGTCTGTGGGACTGTACAAACCGATGGGGCAGAATAGTGGGGGACCAGACAGAAGCACCATGGCTTTTAAATTATGCATATCATTGGGAGAAGACACAGGGCTTTACAACATCTAATGAATCAAAGTTATCAAGAGTGATCCTCCATCTAAACTATGTCTCCCAAAGCTTTGGTTACAGGCAACAGCACTTGTAGTTGAACTACTTAGAGCTCTTTGAAATCCTTTTTCTTTCACAAAGTTTCTAATTTGGCATTATCTTAAATCAGTAAAAGTTGTTTTGCTAATATGTAATTTCATATTTATACAATCAGGATGTCTTAACTACATTTGTTTTACTTTTAGAATGGCACAGAAGATCTCCGGACTGAACGATTACAAAAAGCAACAGAACGATTTAGAAATCCTGTTGTTTTCAGCAAGGATTCTACAGTCAGAAAAACTCAACTTCAGTCTTTCAGTCAATATGTTGAGAATAGACCAGGTAGGAACAGTTTTAAAAATGTTTTCCCATCTTGTGATTTAATAGTATTTAGCTATATATATATATATATATATATATATATATATATATAAAAGCTGATAGTGTAAATCCACATTTCAATACACAAATATCAAGCTTTATAATAATTTTACATGTCTTCCCCCCTTTTTTTTTTTAAGAGATGAAAAGGCAGAGATCAATACAGGAAGATACAAAGAAAGGAAATGAGGAGAAGACAGCGATAACTGAAACTCAGAGGAAGCCATCAGAAGATGAAGTGCTTAATGTATATTAATTTTTTGTGTGGTTTCATGATTGCTGATAATTCCAAACTGTATGTGGAAATAGTGCCTTTATTTGTTAAAATGAGATGTTAGGTTTTTTAAGATGTCAATCTCCAGTGCATTCAAAGCAGAGTGAGAGGGGTGCACTGTTGAATTAGTCTGCAGTGTGGTGATAATTGTCAGATAAAAAAAAATGAATTTTTCAGAGTTCCACAGCCCCAGCTTCCTTGAGACATTTCCATCAGGGCACTTCCCATAAAGAGATTCCAGTATTGATCTACCAGGAGGATTTTAATTATTACAATAGCAGATACCGCAGAGCTGCAGTTAGAGGGAAAAGTCACATGAGACCTGCTAGAATTTCTCAGCCAACCCATTTTGTTGGCTTGGGTTAATGGGTGTTCAACCTTTCCATTATCCAGATCAGCCGTGAATTACTAGCTGAATGATGTTTGCATTAATATAATATATATGGTAATTTCTTCACTTAATTAACGGGGAGGTTCAGCTCAGTAGGGGTATGGGCTGATCATGTGTAAAATTGATTTGTGAGGGAAATATTTGATAGACCGCAGGGAGAAAGCTGCTTTTGATGGACAGCTGCGGGACAGAAGCAGGAAGAACAAGTTTTAACTTGAATTTTTGTCTGGAAGCATAGCTCTCTAAGAGCGGTGCTACTTTTTTATTATCTGTAGTTTGTGTAAATATTTTCATTGTTTTTACTGTTAAAATGGTCTTTGCTGGATTTTTAAATCCTTATAAGTGCACTCAGAATTACAGACTACAAATTAGGGTCCTTAAAAACTTCTCATTTTTAAGTTGTACTAAGACAGGTTTTAGTACACAGAACAGCTCACTCATATATCGAGATGGAATATTTGGTATAATTTGTAAGTTGCAGAATACTTGAGTATACTGTATACTCACACTAAAGAAATCTGGTAATAAACTTTGTGACTGTTTTTAACTGAGCCAGTCTGTAAAAACAATGAAGTTTATATGTTGCTTATCATTTCTGCTTCCTTTTATCTTTCTTACTCATGTTGTCTTTACAGACTATGTTTGTTTTGCCCCTTTGTATGGGAATGAAAAAAGGAAAGTCCTTTTTGGAAATGCTCTGCTATACGGCAGATAGGTTATTCCAGATTTTAAAGTTACTATTTACATTTATTCTGTTATGATTTTGTTATATTTCATATTGAGATGGGAGAATATCCATTTTTATGGATCTTTAAAAAATACAGTAACTTATTTGATCACACTATACTGAAAAATTATCAGTTTTATGATTTCCTAAAATACATTTGATCTTTAAGTTTGTCAACCACCAAAATCAATTTAACAGTAAGCTGATATAGAGTTCACATGTGAATTTACCAGTTCCAAAGATAGATAAGTCATATGTATGGTTAGATGTGTTTATTGATCATGGTGATTCCAGAATATGCTCATAAATAACATAATTCTTGATTTTGTTTCTTGTTTAAGGAGGACCCAAAGATAATTCCTCATGGCTTCTTAGAGATTAATATGCTTCTAGGTAGGGAAGGGATTTGATAGAAGAGATTGTTCATATTTGTTTCTCTGAATACATAATGTTATAAATTCTGATGCTAGTAATGGTGGTAGTGAAAGTAATCACTTAAGCATTTCTTCAGTATTCCTCAGCTACTTGGGAAACTTAGCTCTGGAAATGTCACAAGGTAAACAGGTATTACAAAGGGAGCCATAATTAATCTCTTTGTAACTCTACCACAAGTAATAACCCTATCCCCTAATGATTTAAATGAGTAATATGAAAATAAAAATTTAGACTCTACTGGTACTTTATAATAGAACTGCTACTTCAAATAAAACTTCTAAGGATAATTTTTTAAACATGGATGATTGTAAAAAGTAACATTTCAAATTGAAATCCAAATTTGGTTAGATGGGAGATTAACCAAATCAGTGCACTAGTTGCATTAGATCCTTGCAGCAAGGTTTGAAACCACCTGTCAAGTTAGAATTCGCAGCTACAATAATTAGTGATACATCAACAGAACGACATGTTAAAGTACAGCAGCCAGCTGGAGGGAAAACTGGAGATATTAGAAACTTCTTTTTTATAATTTTTAAAAAGAATTTTCAATAGTATATTTACTATGAAAGCAAGAAATGTATCTCTTTAATTTTGTATTTTTGCAAGAATAAGTCTGTGTTTTTCAGGATAGATACTTTAAGAATCATTTCCTTAGTAAGGCTCCATTTTTGCATATTGCACATTTGAATGAAATGTGTCATTGGTGTTTGTTTTGACAGTCACCAAGAGGAAAATTGTCTTCTATCGTCGTCCATGCTTAAATAACTCTGACTTTAAGGAGAATTTTTTTCTCTGCATTAACTTTTTAAATATGGCAAATCTGGGTGTTAAATTATAAATATAATACTAAACAGCTGAGATTTTCTCTATTTGCAAAAGTTTTGCTATACATAGCATTTATGAAAATTTCTTGAATCACAGGGAGTTGCTTTTTCATACTAAGGGTGATACTGACGGTGTTATTTGGTTCTCTAGGTAAGTGCTTTACTAAGTGTTTGTAGAAAGGAAAAATGCAACTTACAAGTGATTTTTTTTTCCTTCCTGTTTGTTCTCGTTAACAGAAAGGGTTCAAAGACACCAGTCAGTATGTTGTAGGAGAATTGGCAGCACTAGAGAATGAGCAAAAGCAAATTGACACCCGTGCCGCGCTGGTGGAGAAGCGCCTTCGCTATCTCATGGACACAGGTACGGTGCCCAATTACACTGTAAACAGTTTTGGCAAATTGAGCGTTCACAAACTCTTATAGAGTTTTGGAAGTGTGAATCTTTGAAGCCTGAATGTTCAGCAGAACTGCCTTGAAAATAAAAAGGCTGCGATTTGCAGCCACCTCTCTGGGCCCTGGTGATAAGAGTGCCTTCATGGGAAGTGATAACTCGCCCTGATACCGTGTGAGCCAGCACTATTGAACAGTGTGCTCATCCATGCAGAGTTGGAATACACATCTGTGCCTCATTGATATGCCACTGCTTAAAAAAAAAGTAAGATCTTCACTGTTCTACTGATTCATTGGGAAAAAAAAAAGATTTGGCCAGCTAAAGCCATGTACTGCATGAAACAGAGCACTATGCATAGGGGACGGCTCCATGGACTAGATCACTGAAATTTGAGAATACTATCTGGTTACTGATGCTCCACAGTTTTTTTTTTTTTTTTTCCAAGAGAACAGGTTTTTAAAAGTCTGTAATAGTTTGTGTCACAGTTGCATTTGAAAGGATTAAAGTATATGGGAAGGTTTATAAAAATGGGTTAGAGCAGCAAGTTAGCTCCTAACCAGAGGGTAGGTTGCCATTTAATGCTGATTGCCAATAGTGATTGTATAGATCTAAGTGCAGAGTGAGCTACTGGGGAAAAAAAACAGTGTATGTGTATATTTTAAAAGAATGTATGTATTTGTTTAAAATGCTGCTCCTACAAGAAGCGTAAAAATGAGAAATAAATCCAGATTCTTATACCAAATTAAAAGTAAATTATATTAAGAAAAAAATGTCAAAACATAAAGTGGAACATTCATTCCTTTAATATAAGTAATTTTTTACTTTTATTAGCCGTGTTAAAGTAGACTAGTAAAATGATGGTAGTAAATTAGAATTGGAAAGCTTTCCTGAACTTTTTCTTCTCTATTTGCCAAAAATATATTTACAATTAAAAAACTCCTCCAAAAATAAGCATTTATATGGGACATTTGAAAATGCCTACATTAGTGAAATCAGAACATACTAGAACAGGAAGAGACCTTTGGCTTTATCTGGCCCAGTGGGTTTCAAACTGTGTTCTGTGGAGCCCTAAAGCTTCTTCAGAGGCATCTCGGGGCTGTCAGGACAATAAGAGAGCAGAAAGCAGACAGGCGTCTGGATTTCCTACCTTACTTCAAACAGAGCAGCTCTGAGTTTATTTATTCGAAATAGCAGACTTCTTGGAAGAGTTCATTTAAAGAAAAGGTTCTACTGCTTAAAATTTAAAACCAGAAAAAAAAAAAAAAAAAAAACACCTTGTCTTTTGAACACTATTGCCCAACCTTCTCATTGTACAGAGGAGACAGAGTTACAGGGAAAGTTCAAGTCACATAAATCAGTAAGTGCCCGACCTTGGACTGGAATTCAGGTCACCAGAACCCTATCATACAGGATCCTTCCCATTATACTAAATTACCTAGAACATATTTATTGTTGCCTTAACAACTTACATGTGTGCTCAGTCTTGTACATTCGTGTGAATTCAACAAGTATCCCATAAACTAATATATTGTTTCATATTTGCATTTTCCCTTCAGTTTCTAGGGGATTTTGAAAATATTAGTTATGTTAACTATATAAAAATGTAAATACTAGGTAGTATAATTTTTGTATACATTTTAAAATTATTACCTTTAAATATTTTGAAGAGACTAATTTTTTTATTTTATTTTTTTTTTTTTTTTAATTTTTTTTTTCAACGTTTATTTTATTTTTGGGACAGAGAGAGACAGAGCATGAACGGGGGAGGGGCAGAGAGAGAGGGACACACAGAATCGGAAACAGGCTCCAGGCTCTGAGCCATCAGCCCAGAGCCTGACGCAGGGCTCGAACTCACGGACCGCGAGATCGTGACCTGGCTGAAGTCGGACGCTTAACCGACTGCGCCACCCAGGCGCCCCAAGACTAATTTTTTTAAACAAATTCTTTCAACACCTTTCCTCATTGTATTGGATAAATTAGATGTTACTATACAAGAAGCCTTGTGCCACTAGAAAAAAAAAAGCTACAAATTTGGTTTCCTTCCCTTTTTTCAAACTTGGAGCCTGATTTATTGAAGGTTCTAACCAAATAGACTGAAATTCTCCTTCCCATCCCACATATTACTGCTGAAGCTTTGAAGTGGCCCCATTTCACCTATAGATCATTTATAATCTGAAAGATAGTCATGGACTACAGATTGATTCTAGCATCCCTTTGGGGCTTTATATTGCTTACTGCACAAGACAGAATCTGATCTAGACTGGGTTGGCTACTGCACATTCAGACTAAAATTGCCTTTGTTCCCCAGCTTGGTAAGCTCCAGCAATTACCCTGGACTATACTGAACCTCTTCCAGACCAAATAATTGTTTCTCAAGATTTGCCTAAAGCCTAGTTAGCATCTGAAGTAAGAGATAAGGTGTTAGAAAGAGAAAGTATATATTCATCCTTTTCCTTTTTGGGGTTCCAATGCTTCCAACTTTCCATTTATTATAGCAATTAGTACTTTTTCCCTGACATATTAGTTTGCTATGCCGTTTCTGAATCTCAGCCTCAGAATTAAGCAGAGCAGATGGTATCATATTCCTTACATGATGAAACTGAGGCTCAGAGAGGGAAATGACTCATTTAAGACGGCCTGAGTAGTAATGGCCGAGTTAAGGCTTAAACTGGACTTTTTGGGTTTTCTAGCTCTTAAGTCAGTCCTCTTTTCCCACCATATGTTCTTTACAGAACAAAACATACTTTATCTGCTACTTCAAGTTTTATATACTTCTAGATACTGAGCATATTTCTTTATTGATTTGAAGCTCACATATCACAAAATTGACCGTTTTAAAGCATACAATTCAGTAACATTTAATACATTCACAGTGTTATACAATCACTACAATTTCCAGAAGTTTTCATCACCCTAAACAGAAAGTCTGTGCTCATTGAACAGTAATTTCCCATTTTCTCCTCTTGTAATCCCCCTGGAATCTCTAATCTGCATTCTGTCTCTAGAAATGTGCTTTATTCTAGATATTTCATATAAGTGGAATCAAATAGTAGTCGTCCTTTAGTGTCTGACTTCATTGAATTTACATAATGTTTTCAGGCTTCATGCATATTATAACATGTACCACTACTTCACTCCTTTTTGTGGTTGAATAATATTGCATTGTATGCATATAACCACATTTTGTTTATTCATTCATCCATTGATGGACATTTGGGTTGTTTCCATCTTCTGGCTACTATGAACATTGTGTGCAGGCATTTCTTTGAATCCCTGTTTTTCAGTTCTTTGGGGTATATACCTAAGATTGGAATGCTGGGTCATATGTTAATTCTCTAACTTTTTGAGGGAATCCACTCACTTTTAAATGGGTTGCAAAATTTATTTAGAAGATAATTTTGCAGAACTGAGGATACATTTTCCAAAAGAAGCACTGTTATTAGCATCCTCCAGCCAGACAAACCCACAAAAACCTATTAATTTAAAATATCACTAGAGGGGCACCTAGGTGGTTCAGTCGGTTAAGAGTCCAATGTCTTATGGTTCGTGAGTTTGGGCCTCACATCAGACTGCATGCAGAGCCTGCTTGGGATTCTTTCTGTCCCTCTTTCTCTCTGCTCCTCCCCCCACCCTTTCTATCTCAAAATATAGAAATAAGCATTTCAAAAAATGCTCTAAAAAATAAATAAAATACCACTAGAATAATGCTAGTAGTTGCCCTAGGCCTGAGTCCTCAGTTCCCAGAACTTGAGTAGTTCTGGGTTTTAAGTATCAACCCCTTTAGCTCTGAAACTCTTGCATCTTGATGGGAAGAAAGGTGGAGGCTGGATGGTGGCCTAGACCACTGGGCATTTTTCCTGGCATGTCAGGAGAAGGCTCTAACAAGAAAGCAGCAAAGGAACATAATAGAGCACTTCAGTGGATCCTGCAGCAAGATGACAATATACCAGGGGTGAGAATGGCAGTGGCAGGGAAAGGGCCTGAGATCCCAATATCCATTTGGAGAAAGTATGTCATTGGCAGAGACAGAGCAGCGGTGGGGACTCATATGACTGGTTATTTCTGAAATTGAGTAATCCTAAACTAGCCTGAATACTAAATAACACGTGTGTGTGTGCGTGTGCTTGTGCATGTGTGTGTGCGTGCGTGTGTGTGTGTGTGTGTGTGTGTGTGTGTTCTGCCATCCTACCTTGGGATCTGTAAAATTCTTATGCAAACACTAAAGAACTTTTTTCCATCAGTTCTTTTTATTCTATTTTTTTAAATTTCTACACAGGAGGAACTTTTAAATACCTAGCACCTAAAGTTTAGAATGATTTATTTCTTTAGGAACAGTAAGACTTACTAATTAGAAACATGTGCATTCCAAGTTGACATTTTGTATGTAAGTTTGGTACTTTTTGTAGACTATCCACTACAAAAACCTAACTGACCATTTAAAAATATTAAATGTACTCAGGGAGAATAAGAATCAAAGAGTTAAAAGAAATAACTTTTCTACACATTCCTTAGAATGTTTCTTTACCTCAGCTCTTGAGGAGCCAAATGCAGCATTAAAGCTGCTTTAAAGCAGGAAATTGGGCCCACAGAAAAATAAAAATAAAATTATTTAGGTTGTTATTGGAAACTTTCCACTTTGAATCTCCAGAATTATCCATTATCTTTGCCTAAAGATGAAAATATTTGTAATAACCAGTATTTTTTGCATGCTTACTATGTCTGGCTCTATGGAAAATGCTTTACATACATCATTTCCTTGTTTTTCACAATGGCCCTATGAGATAGGTTCCATTAATAACCAAGACTATTAAAAATAGCATTTTTCAGTGAGGAAACTGAGGCCCAGAGAAAGAACTTGCCCAATTCATACATTTAAAA